>NW_024609879.1:99742549-99909134 GCF_016920785.2 Ixodes scapularis | reverse complement strand
ACATACTACTGAAGGATGACCTCTCCAACAGAAATGATCCGTTCGAGCAATCTACAATATGGCAGAAAAGGCAAGATAGCGCAAGCTTAAAATTACTATTTTTTATTATTATTAACGGCAAGCTTAACTTCAGCTAAAATACATACGTTCCACTAACAAGTACAAAAAAAAAAGTCAGACAGACTAAACCACTCCAAAACAGTAAAAAAACTCAATAGCCGAATAGACACCTTTGAGCAACAATATTTTGTAAGAACGATTAAGGCTTGCAACCTGCTTCCCAAACGACATTGTGAATATGGAGACTAGCTGTGTCATCCTTTGATCGAACGTGGTTAAAATTGGGCAAAAAGAGAAATGAACAGAGGAGAGACAAGCGCAATTTTCCTCTGTTCCTTTCTATTTGTGCGCAATTTTACCCATGTTCAATCATTGCCAACTCGTCCAACTAACCACTTTACTATCCTTTGATCATTCCATAACTCAGCTGTTAACTTAATTGGGTCACAAACTTGTATAGCTCGTAAGTAGATGTTCTTTGTTGTCTGTTGCCTGCAATGTGTTTTGTATTTTTTTTTAACTTGTACCCTCTTTGTAATGGCCCTCAAGAGAGGGCTAACGGTATTTTCAAATTAATAAATTCATAAATCATAGCAACTGTGTATTGTTGAGTAAACCGATCATATTTATGATACGCAATATCACTATGCGTACAACTATACGTTGTATGAAGTTCCGATGGTAGATAGGAGTCCCGCGGAAAAGTGTAAAAGACAAAATATACATAAAATTAGAGTGGAAGTTTCTTTTTTTTTTTTTTTTAACCGTTGCTGTTTGCCTTGTTTGCATCCACTTTGTGTTTTACTTTTACCTTTTTTTTTCTTTTTTGTTCCATATCAGAATGACACGTTTTGATCGGAACATATATATTGTAAGGGCCAGGCAAGTAGCCAGGATTTTGTTTCGGAGGGGGGGGGGGGGGGGGGGGGGGGGGCGCCGATGACAAAATGCTGTATGAAGGGGAGGGGGGAGAGGAGGTCAGAGCAAAATGGAATATTTCGGGGGGGGGGGGGGGGGGGAGGCCCGGGCCCCATGCCCCCCCGCCTACGTGCCTAGTAACGTCGTAATCATCTGGAACACGCATATTGCAAGCCCCCGAGTCAGAGACGAAGTTCAATCTGCCTAAGTATCCCTACAAACAGATGTGACTGATGTTTTATCACATATGCATGGCGGTTTAGATTTCATTCATAGGCCTTTTCGAACACTGAACTGCATTGTCTGGTGTGTTGAACTGACGCATTCGTTTATTTATTTAATATTGAAGAAATACTGCGCATGGTCTTTCACCATCCAAGCAGGAGATTAACATCAAGTTTCGAACAGTTGATTCAAAACAGTTAATGTTCAAAGTCTGCACGCAGGCAGTCGGAGGGCATTAAATTCTATTCGTCAATCATAAGTAAAAAAAAAAAAAAAAAATACAGCTGTTATTTTTTAGGGGCATACGGTCTAACCTTTTTTTTTTCGAGTACGTCTGTCTTGCTGAGCGTGGAGAGGTGGCAAAACATACAGGTATTTGGCTAAGCCGTATTGAATCATATTTTATTAAAAAAAATTTAACCGTCTTGAGAACAAGGTATAATTCTTTTGTTGAATGCACAGTTCAATGACGCTACCAAAGGTATTCAAACATGTAATCGATCGCATCCAACTCATCAATTACTTCTCAAATACAGACAGCAGACGAACTGATTGCGCAAACGATAGAAAGTCCGTAGGGGCTGCACTCTACGCACGGGATCCAGATGAAAACGAACACTGACGCTTGAACCGAGGAGCATTTGAACCGGCGAGCTCCTGTACGGTGAGAAACCGAGGGAAAGGTGGAAATGAGAGCGAGCGATGCCGCCGGAGCGCCGAGCCCTGATTGGAAGGATAGTGCGTAGACGCAAAGGCTAGCTGCCAAACCACGACTTATTATGAGGATATACTGCGCCTCTGTGAACTTTACCTGGGCCCTGGCTAGACTTCGTGGCATAAGATTTAGGTAAGGTTGGTCAAACAATACTTCATTGATGTTTCTTGAAGCCAGGTTGGTGTTCGTAAGCAATTGTACTGAGAGGCTATAAAAGCATTTTTGACAACATCCTTATTCAACGTAACTCTTTCCGATTGAACGCTTGTAAAGGCTGTCAATATCATCATTGCCCGAGATGCAAAAAAAAAAAAAAAAAAAAACCCCGAACTCCGAGCCGGCTAAACCGAGTGCAGCGTTCAAACTCCGAACTTCGCTTCCGACAGAGCACTAAACGAGTTAGTCAAAAAAGACAGCCAAGAGAACCACTTACCAGGCCACTCTGGTTCCCACACGTAGGGCAAGATCGGGACGGGGGGCCGCCTCAGGAGAAGCTCGTGCAAGACCACGCGGTGTGCTTCCTACACCCACAGACTCCGCCCCACTCGCTCGTACAACCGCATCTTCGCGAGCAGTCCGCCAATCGATGCAGGGCCGTCCGGGCAGGACGTTCCCCGACCGCGCGAGCGAGCAAACGCCCTCGGCACGACGCCCCGCCTTCCTCTATTTAAAGGACCCCCTCGACCGACCGGCCCCGTTCAGTCGGCGGCTGGAGCTCGATCGGTGCGCACGTCCCGTGTCACCATGGTACGCGTCGACGAAGTCGCGACGTCGCTCAAAGTGCACAAGAGTTCCTTCAGCATCAGCAGCCTGATCGCAGCAGATCCTCCGACAGCAGCGGAGGCGAGCGTCAAGCGGGCGTCGGACAGTCCGACTACCAGGAAGTGTCCCGTCGAAGATGTCCCCAAGAAGGACCCCGCCAAGCCCAAGGAGTCGTCGGGAAAGCTGGAGAAGCCGCCGTTCAGCTACAACGCCCTCATCATGATGGCCATCCGGCAAAGTCCCGAGAGGAGACTGACCCTTAACGGCATCTACGAGTTCATCATGAAAAACTTCCCGTATTACAGGGAGAACAAGCAGGGTTGGCAGAATTCCATCCGGCACAACCTCAGCCTCAACAAGTGTTTCGTGAAGGTGCCTCGTCACTACGACGACCCGGGCAAAGGCAACTACTGGATGCTGGATCCTTCCAGCGACGACGTCTTCATTGGTGGCACTACGGGAAAGCTGAGGAGACGGTCCACGGCAGCGTCCAGAAGTCGTCTTGCTGTGCTGAAGAGAGCAGGACCCCCTGGCTCTCTGGTTCAGCCTCCATTCTGTTGGCCCCTCGCCCACTACGCGTCTTCAGCCGCGTCGCCACTCTTCAGCTACCCTTCGTTCCAGCACGCTCTTGGAGTGTCCAAGCTGCCGCACTCCACTGGTTTCAGCATGGACAGGCTCCTAGCAGCTCCTGGACTCTACCAGCAGACTCCCTCGTGCTGTGGTTACTTGCTGGGCCCGCAGCCGGCGAGTCTGTTTGGACTTCGTTCCTTGGCAGCGTTCGGAGCAGCTGCTGCGGCAGCGGCTGCCGCGTCGTCTCATGTGGGACTCATGGCGGCCGCGAGTTCGTCGTCTGCGTCTTCACCAGGCATCCTCCATGACGCGAGGGAACGGTCCCCTCCAGCCCCCATCTACAAGCCCATTCCCATACTGTCCAAGCACAGTTAGTGTTTCTTTTTCTTGTAAAGAGGGTGATGCCTTTTTTTTTAATTAAACCAGAAACTCGTTGTGCTTCACGGAGCTCAACTGGCCCTTCTAGTCGTTACAATGTGCAAGTGTGCCAAGGGAAGTGTCGCAACGCTGATGAACCCAACGAACTTTACGAGTGCATATGAGGACCATATGTGTAAGTTTGTGGACAGAAAATCAAAACTGAGGTGTACGACAACCAGGACTTAATGCTACACGTCGTGAGAATGACCAAAGAGATGGCTGACGCACGACCCTTTGCTAGGTATTTGTGCGAGGTTGACTATACGGTGACTCTAACAGTGCACCGTGGCCAGCGGCAAACTTGAACTCTCATCGACACCGTCGATGACGTCGAGATGTGTGCACCATTCATCTGGACAGGAGCTGCATACCAAAGACACGACGGTCCGGTGCCCGTACGACTGTTCCGACTGTACAGTTTACTGGATTTTTTTTATTAAGTAAAACTATGAAAGTTGTTCGGAGATCTGTGTTTTCGAGTTCATTTATGTTTGAGGCTTAACCGAGTATTCAGTTTGATATTAACAGGGTCGTCTGTCTCTTCTGACTTGCAATACACTAATCTAATTTCGTAGTTCTAGTTTTAATCAATTCTCTGTCGCCAGTTATACGTTTTCCTTCTATGTATATATATAGTACTTGCCATTTTCTTCCTGTCTCGTTCTTTTACGGGACAAACAATAGGTTTTCTGCAGAGCAGAAGAGTCGTTTTATTATGATATACTCGTAGACCAAGACAGAGGCTGACTGTGAGACACCTTACTTTGGAAGGGTGCAGCTTTGACTGTATAGCAACATATCTGTCTCTACCTTCCAATCTCTATCGCAACTCTACAGGTGTCATAAACCTCTGCCACAATAGCCAGGATATGAATACAGTCTTTTATTCTCGTGCCTGTTAAGTCGCAGCCTCACACTGCTCCTGCATCATACAAAAGAGTTTGCAGACACGGCCTGAGTGAAGTGTTTCTTCTTTCTATCAAGGTCGCATTGGTCATACAGAAACGGTCTCCAGACATGTTAAAGGTTGACCTGCAAAATATTTTTCAACCAGGATGAAAATCCTCCTAGCCACCCTTCGCATTTCCCCCTCTCCCACAGCACAAGTTAGACGAGAACAAAATTTGCTTGTCTGACGCTTTCTTTCCGATCTAAAAATTCAAGCCGCGGATCATTCAACTTCTTCCAAACGCCGAATACGTATGCTTCGAACACACCTAAAGTCATTTAAATATAGGAGTCAGAAATACAACCCAATTAGGGTGCGAGTACATCAGTCGCTGTACTTCGGAAGCCTCCACATTCGGAGCCATAACATCGTGCACGCGCATGCACACACGCACACAGGCATACACGTACACACACACACACGCGCACACACACACACGCACACACACACACACACACACACACACACACACACACGCACACACACACACACACACACACACACACACACATATATACATACTTGGGTAGTAATTCAATTACAGTAATTAAATTACTGTAATTTAATTACTTTTCCTAGTAATTTGTAATTGTAATAATTACTTTTGGCTAAAAGGAATTGTAATTGTAATTTAATTACTTTCTAGCATCAGTAATTGCTAAATTTCAGGCACAATTACAATTACTTTTGCAAGATTTTGCGGCGGTGGCGCTTTTCCCCCATGGCCACGGCGACGAGAGCACAACCGAAGCAATAAAGGGAGAGAGTCTCCCAACCTGCTCAAAAAAAGGGAAAAGAGGGATGGGATAGAACGGAATGAAGGATTTTGTAGACTGCAAAACGATTTAATGAAGAATTTGAGAAATAATTTGATAAATGAGGGCTTCATTCGCGTCCGTTTTCGTTCCTGTCGTAGCTGAATCTGACTCTTCGTCTCGTTCGCTTCCTGTTGCTCTTGTTTCTAGGGGTCTTTCTTATTTCTCATTCCCACACGGGGGCATGGGGGTCGAAGTCGAGCTGGTTGGCTCCAATCACATCATCCGGTCGAGGCGAGAAGGTTCGAGGTTTTCCTTACGCGTCTTCGCCGCTAGCGTATTCGCTTACATATTTCAGTCAAGTTTGGGGACTTTTTTGTTCATGAAATTATTCTCTTTTCTTTATGAGTTTTTCAACTCTTTCTCCTCTATCTCGTATGTTTTTACCACTAACAGAGGGTCGTGCTACTCTAACATCGAGGCGAAAAAGCGCAGTTTGGCAACAACAGTTGGAAGTAAGGCAGGGTGAGTCGTGTTAATGAGACCTGCTGCTTCTTTGCTTCTTCGCCTGACATGACGATCCTAAATTTATTATATATCTCAGGAGCTTTTTTTTGGGTGTTACCGTGCACTGAATTAACCCAGAATCCCTGGCAAGAGAGTTGCTGCTATTGTGACACTAGTTTTGTGGAAGCGACCGCAGATCGCGTGCTACGGTTACCCACATCCGACATGTTACAAGTCCACAGACAGGGAGAGGCAGCGAATCATCGAGTTTTATGATACCAGTACTGTCGCATATTTGTTTCCTTGTATTATTTTTAAGTTTATTTTTTGTTGGTTTGACTTGGATACCATTTGCACAAGCTCTAAAGAGATTCACCTCGCACCTGTGAATTTTGTCGCCCTTTATTTTTATTTTTTGAGAATATAAGAAATCAGGAGTTCATTACTCCAAACTATTAAGTTCTATAATCCATTTAACAAATTTCATAAAAGGAAAGTACAATGCGTGACATTTATACAGCGGCCATATAACTCGTTTACAGTTATATGGCCCAAGGTGGGTAACTCTCTAAAATAAGTAATTTTAAAGTAATTGCATTACTTTTAAAAAGTAATTTGTAATTGCAATGAACTACTTTCGCGTAGTAGTAATTGTAATTGTAGTTAAACTACTTTGGTAGCTAAGTAATTGTAATTGTAATTAAATTACATTTTGAAAGTAATTTACCCATGTATGCACATATATATATATATATTTATGTGTGTGGGGATATTGGTCCAAACAAATGCCGGCGCTCGTCGAAATTGATTCACATGTACTGTCAGCAACAGTCTTCCGAGCAGTTGCTTGTAGCCATTGCAGTTCTTACAAAAACTGCAAAATCAAGTCTCAAACGCACAAAAAAAAAAAAAACCGGAAGGAAAAAAAGGAGCTTCTGGAGACGCGAGTTTAGGGACGTATATTAGAGTATTAATTTTGTATTGTTTTTTTATCACGCCTCCGGGTGAAAATTTCGAAAATGTTAAAAGTAAACAAGATAAAACTAAAATGGGGCGCCATCCTTTTTTTTTTTTTTTTTAGTACATCGCGAGGTAAAGCTATGCTTTAGTTCTCGGCGTAAATACTTGCACGCGTTCCAGCCCGCCATTGTCCGTTAACTGCGCCAAGAGGGTTCCAGTACAAAGGAGAGTTCCGTGGCCCTCTCGCCTATGTTCATTTAGGAAGCTTCAACGAAACCGCCTACGACAGCAGCACTGGCTTTTTGTTCTGCTCCGAGCTTACAAACTGGCGTAAAAAAAAAAAATAATGAAAGACGCCAGCTATACTATGAGGGCCTCTTTTTTGTTTCTCCCTTTGCTTCATATTTATTTGCTTTGAACGTAAACCGAGTGGTCAGACTTCCTACAAGGGACTCTGAGTACCCAGACGGTTGATCACCCAATGTTGTTATCATACTGGTGGCCGAACACTCTTTACTCGCAACTCCAACCCGCCGCTCGCCCTCTCGCGGACGGACGAAGAACCACAGAAGCGGGGACGGCGGCGGAGACGGTGGGGTTCGTGGGGACTATTGGCCTTGGTGCTGTACCGCTGTTGTTACCCCCATGGTGCTGGTGGGCGTGTTTTTGCACTCGCTTTTTTCTTAAAACTGTTAACTGAATAGGCAGTTTTAACGAAAACAGCGAGTGCGTTAAAATAGAAATTGTTGTGTTCCGCTTAACACACCCGAACATCTCCGTCACCTGTGATATGTTCATTTCCCGACTGTTTCGTATGTGTAGTCAATTGAATTCATTTTAGCACATTGACCACTCTCAGCGAGCAGGCGCACGGGAAATCCTGGAGAATTTATCTTATATATATAGTCTCTTTCCTTATCCTGGTACTATTGCCAAGCCACCTGTATGGCGTTTCAATTGTGAATAGACCACTATCCCTCTTATGTTGGAAATTAGTCACGGTCACCGATGGAAAGACGTGAAAACGTATTTATAACAGACAGAACGCATATCGCCTCGGAATACATTCGTTGCGTTGAGCCGCGTGTAAAGTTCTAATCGTAATGGGTCATGTTAAACTGTATCTAATGTTAAAGGAGCCAAATGCAACTCGGAGCGCAAGTTCGTCTGCTTCTTTTGTAGGGGTTGTGGTAACGTCAGAACGCCAAGTTCTGATTGGCTCTGACTGAAGGATAGTGTGTAGACCTCAGTGCAACTTGCTTTGAGGTCTACCCACTATCCTTCAATCAGAGCCAATCAGAGTTTGGCGTTCTGACGTTACAACAACCCCCGCAAAAGAAGCAGACGAACTAGTGCTCCGCATACACAAATGATGCGCACTAGCACTCGTCAATTCCATTGACTCGCGCTCGTTGGAACGATTGGAACGTATCACCATGTAGAAACAAAAACGTGGCACACCGCTGCTTTGTATACCAAATACTGTATCATACCACTTGGATACACTACAGGCACCGACAGCTTCATAAACGCAGGGCGGAAAATCTCATTGCCAAGCCACAGCCAATCAGATTGCGGCGTTAACGGATAAGAAGTCACAAGAACCAATCACGAAGCAGGAACATAATAAGGCACACGCCCTGGGTTTCTTAAGCTGTCGGTGACATTCTATCCAGCGCTTATCACCCGGGTAAAAAGCGCAGAGTCAGTGGGCTGTTGGCGCGGATGAGAGGCGTCTGATGGACCGCCACTGCGCATGCTCAGAACACGTTCCACGGTCCACTAGACAAAGATTCAGCGCGCGGAAGGCGATGACTGGAATGGTCTATATGGCAGCAACGAACTTAGTAATGGCCGCCACTGAATAGTTACGAAAATAAAAAGCGCGAAAGACAAGGACAAGATGGGGACTACACAGGACCGAAGAGGCCTGTTTGTCTTGGCCAGGGGACGCTGTAGCGTCCCCGAGACCCGACCCACAGAAGAGACGCCTCCGCAAGCATCCCACAACAAGACGCGACCTTTCAATGCTGACGTGAAGCGGAGTTCATATATGCGCCGAGAAACTGAGGGAGGCCGTGGAGACGAGAACGCGCATGGACGTCAGAATGCCGAGCTCTGCTTAGAGGGAATAGGGGGTAGACCTCAAGCTAGCTGCCTATGTCTCCGCTGCACTCACCGAACGCGTTTGAATGCGAGAGCCAAACGCCGGACGCCTGCGTTCCGCGTTTGAACGCGTTCGGCGAGTGCAGTGGGGACAAGGGCTGCTATAGCCGTAGGCCTACCCACTATTCTCTCCAATCAGAGCTCGTCGTTCTGACGTGCCCGAGCGCTCGCGTCTCCTCCTCTCTCTCACTTTCTGGGTGCGTAGCATCTCATCATGCGCAACACACAGACGTAAACCATAAAAAAAAAAAAAAATTCTGTTTACTTTTAAAGGTGCCCTGAGGAGGTTTCTGAGATGGCTTAAATAAGGCGATAACTCACTCTGCTGGCTCTCTAAGCATCCTAGAAATCCCTAAATCACGACGATGCTCGGACAATTTATCTAATAAAAAAGAAAAAAAAAAACAAACATCAAAGATCGCAACACACTGACGTCACCCCCGGTGATGGGAGGAGCGTGTTCCAAAATCAGGGCCACTGTAAGTCAAAAGGAAGCGAAGGGTCCTCGCACCTCCGACCGATGGAACCGCGGAGTGATATTTCGAATGCGCGAGGCTCGTTGCCCATACAGCCCGGACTACATTTCAACCCAGCGAGAGCGCGCTCGAGAGCTGACGACCGAACACATCACTGCCGAACACAAAAAACAAAAAACAGTGCGTTGTTTTTGACCAGATTATATCAGTATTATGTTCCCCCTCCGCTAAAAATTTAACATTTTTCGACTACTCTTGTTTGCTTTTATCATCGACAAAGGCATGCACATTTTGCAATAGCAGCGTTTGCAATCTCAACGAAATGTCGTGTTTTCACTGGTCACATGCCGTCCTCCTGGCTGCATGAACAATGCTCATCCCATCGCAGGAGATTACCTCCGTGTGTTGCGATCTTTGATTGTTTTTTTTAGTAGGGAAATCGGCCGCGCATCGTCACGATTTAGGAATTTCTAGGATGCTTAGAGTCAGCAGAGTCAGTTATCGACGATCTCAGAAACCTCCTCAGGCAACGTTTAAGCTGAGACTGCAGCCAATGCCACAAGCACGGGAGCATGCACGAGGTCGCTGCTTTGAAAAGTTCTTCCACAAAACGAGCAGTCGCGCCAGAAATGCACGTCTCAAAGCTAGGAGCACGGGTTAGGTCGTGCTTGTAGCCTCCAATGCACCCTCAGCGTCTGTCAGCGTCCCTCAGCGTCTGGCACTAACAGAGCGTTTGAAAAAACGCAGCGCGACGCACAACGTAAACGAAAAAAAATTGTCCATTTCGCTCGCAAGGGCGGTGTTCAAAAACTTGAGAACCTATCAGGTCTATACCATGCATACATGGGTAAATTACTTCCAAAATGTAATTTAATTACAATTTACTTGGCTTCAAAAGTAGTTTAAATACAATTACAATTACTGCTAGAAATTTAATTAATTACAATTACATTTCTGAGAGCGACCCGGTTTGGGTCATGTAACTTAAACGAGTTGTATAGAATTCAACGGATTTGTCCATTCCCTGCCCCAATGTTTGAGGAGGTTTAAGCATCGCTGCGTAAATGCCACGTATTTCACTTTCCATTTATGAATTTCGTTAAATTCATGATAGAAAATGACAGTTTCAGACAATGTAGTACTACGTTCTTATATGTTTAATAAATAATAATAAATTATTTCATATGCTGGAAGACGCCTGATTGCTAAAGAAAACAATTGCGTTGACAGACTTTTGTTAGTCAGGCAAATAGAAATGAGACAATTAGTCATATATCAAGAATCAAGAATCAAGAATAATTTTTATTAGGTGTCCAGGAACGACCATGCGGTCTTGGTGCTGGCACACCGAAACTTACACACTACAAAAAAGTAGGAAAAAAACATAAAAAAACTCAAAACATTGAGTAAAAGATATGATACATATAACGCATGCTGACACAAAGATACGATATACACAAGGAAAGAACGGAACACAGGGTCCGAACGCAGAGTAGGAAGACTACCACAACAACGAATATACCTTCTTAAAATAATATATAATAACATCACAATCACCGACAGGTTCAGAGAGACCCATACAAGAATCTGAGAGATCTGACAAATTCAGTCACACAAAAAATATCAAGATCACTTCCAATGCCATTATATGCCCGACACATACGAAACATCGGGTCCAAG
The DNA here is from genome assembly GCF_016920785.2 of Ixodes scapularis. Lineage (NCBI taxonomy): Eukaryota > Metazoa > Arthropoda > Arachnida > Ixodida > Ixodidae > Ixodes > Ixodes scapularis. Next base: position 99,897,971 of record NW_024609879.1, on the reverse strand, counting down.
ATATTTAACGTTCGAGGAGAGTAAAAAGACGTTGTCAAACGGGTCGCTGTCCGAGGAACTCGCAAAGATATCTGTGAGAGCAGTTCTGAACAGTCGGCCATACCATGAAGGACTTTGAAAAGGAAAACCAGATCTGCCTTTTCTCGACGGTGATATAAGCTGTTCATTTGTAGGACGTCCAATACATTGTTACCCTTTGATAGAGATGTTTCATCTCGCAGATATCGATATCGATAAATAGATAAAAATAGATAAAATCCGCACGCTCTTATACGACCGATCTCACATACAAACATCATAGTATTGTAAATTATTTACATTGAGTTGATATTATAATGGCTCAGAAATATATAAGAATCCTTGTAATCATTGCTGTCAATATTCACAGGTGCAAGGTCAGTCTCCGAAATGCTTATGCAAATAATATCCGAAGTAAAACCAACAGGGAATAAACTTGAAAATAACACAAAGATTTAAATATGCGACAGTACTGGAAGAGGGACGTAAAAACTGGCAAAAGGAAAGACAGGTAACTTTATAGCAGGCACATATCCAGAGGGGAAGGGGGGGGGGGGGCATGGGCGGCCCCCCCCTTTTCGAAATCTTCCATTTTGCTGGGGCCTTTTCTCCCCACTCCCCTTCATGTAGCACTTTGTCATGGGCGGCCCCCCATCGAAACAAAATCCTGGCTACGTGCCTGCTTTATAGACAATTAAAATTCCCAACCTCAGCTGAAAGCTGAATCTAATTTTTTATCTTTCAATATTTTGGCGTGTTTACGCTATTGTTTTCTGCTCGCTCCACAGACGGCGCTACACGGCGCCGTTGAGGTAGGCTCCAAAGAGACATGTCTCTCAGCCCGCAGTGCAAGCAACAGAACAACAAACAATGCGACGCTATGTATGTTGTGCGTGTGTGTGTGTGAGTGCGTGTCTTTGTGCGAGCGTTTCACCGAGAGCTAGGATGCTTGTGCGGGCGTTGAGGCTTTCAGAAAGGTTCTGTCGGCGCCCCACAGGTTTTGCAAAAGTAATTGTAATTGTGCCTGAAATTTTGCAATTACTGACGCTAGAAAGTAATTAAAGTACAATTACAATTCTTTTTAGCCGAAAGTAATTAATTACAATGACAAAGTACCGAGAAAAGTAATTAAATAACAGTAATTCAATTACTGTAATTGAATTACTACCCAAGTATGATAGCAAGCATCGATAATCACGGTTGACGCTTGCGAGGGCCGAAAACGCAGCTCTGCACGGGCGCGCGATCTGCCGAGTGTCGTGTTCTGCGCGGCCTTGGGTCTCGGCTAATATGACCGCAGGCAGCTGGCAACCTTAGCCCCGATCTGCTCGGCCATCTTTTGATGGGCCGAAACCAATGAGCGGTAATAACGACGCGGGTCTTCTTCTTGTGTTTGGAGGGTGACACGCGACAGCTTGTCCGCGTGGCACGCGTATCGCCTTTGGAGATTTATTTGTTTACTGAGCCTTCCATTGTGCTCGCTCGCTAGGTGACGGCGCATCAAGGACAGTCGCCCTCGCTTTCGAGTGAAGCGTACGACATGCCCATCGCGCGGATATCGCCTTCGCATTCGCGTCGACAAGGACTGCCGATCTTTGTTTTTCGGTACACACCACTGATCTCAATGACAATTGCTGGATCGCGTTTGCCCACTCCGCTAATGCGGCCACTGGCGGCCATCTTTTTGGTAGAGTTGTATTACCTCTAGCCAATGCTGCTGCAGCCACAATCATCCATCCATGGCAGACAGCTTTGCGGCAGTTGTGGTGGCAGGCTGCCATCAAAATGGCGTGGGTGATATTTCGTTCTTGATTGAAATTGTTCGACGAAACATTATGTTGAAACCCGGCGTGAACGGTAGCCCGATCTTTGAGGACCCGGCGAAAGTTCTACGCAAGCGCAGCACCGGGAAAAAGCAACTTAGCACGCATCGAAAGTCGCATCAAAAGAAGCATGGAAAGCAGACGCCCATAGAGCAGACTGCCGTCTGCTTTCGATGCGAGCTGCGCTGCTTTCCCCCGGTGGCTTTTGTAGAACTTTCGCCGGGCTCTCAAAAATGAGGCTACCGTTCAGGCCGGGTTTAAAAAATCTGCTTCGTCGAACAACTTCAATCCAGCACGAAATATCACCCACGGTATACAGTGTACTAGGATCCGCGGCTATTTTACGGCAGCCGGCCGACATAGCGCTGTCCACCATATTACTATGATGGCTAGAGATAATATAACTCTACCAAAAAGATGGCCGTCCATGGCCGCATTCCCGTCCATAGGCGGAGCTGGTCAAACGCGATCCAGCAGATAGACATAGAGATCAGTGGTACACACGCATAAACCGCGGAAATCTTCCATTTTGCTGGAACCTCCTCTCCCCCCTCCCCCTCATACAGCATTTAATCGTAAATGCCCCCACCAAAAAAAAAAAAAAATTCCTGGCGACGTGTGTGGTGTACATCATTCAATTGGCGTTGCGTGGATATTTATACAGCGTGTAGTTGATCAGCCATTTCAAAGTTGCGACGAGTCACTCGCTGTATGGGTGAGCAATTTAGCCAGTGCAGTACAACCGTTAGCCTGGAGTCTTTAACGTGCACCACGCAGTAGTGACCGCACGCCGGGACGATGCTCATCCAGATCGAAACCGGCAGGGGTGGGCGCGAACTTTCGCTCCACGTGCTCCGAGCCGGTGTGCGCTAGCCCACTCGGCCACCGATCCCCCTGTTCTAACACCTGAGACTGTGGTGCGGAAAAATGAGGAAACTTTGAAGTCGAAGAAAAAGACAGCAGTAGGAGAACGCCTCAGACACAGCCAATGTCATTTTTCTTTTCGCTCATTACACTCGTCCAATTGTGACGTTACTGACCCCTTCACGTCAGCAACGGTTGTATACAAGAAGCGAGGAAAATAAATTATCTTGGCGTGCGTTTGGGATGCTCTCCTACTGTTGCCTTTTCCTCCGACTTGAAAGCTTCTTCATTGTCCTGCTCCGGAGTCTCGCATGTTACATTAGGATTAGGGTTCCGCGTTTTCGGTTTCTATTTTTTCAAAATTCGGCATACTTTTTTCGGTGTTTATTCTAAAATACAATTTTCGTTGTTTTTTTCGGCGTATATTTATGCCCACAAAAGTTTATCGTCTTTTTTCGGTGAATAGAAAATAAACACCAACTGACACCGGATCAGATGAATCTTGTACGTTGCTCTGATATTTGTGATCACAGAAAGAATAACGACACAGATACATTGAAAAAGAAATGGACACTTCATTTGGCAAATGTGTGCAATTGTAAAAGAAACAAGAAAAAAACATAGAAGTACAAACAAGTCAGATATGAAGCCTATACCCGAAAAGCATAGAACTTCACCTTCTGTACATCAGGATTACGTTATCTTATAATAGTACACCCAGATGTACGTTCCCAGGTTCTCCTCGTTGATCCGCACCCTTTCTTTCCAGTTAATTTGACCCTGAGCTTCGAGAATGCCCTCTCAACGCTAACACTGGACACTAGCAGGCTGAGGAGAAGAAGCGCTGCCAGAGCCAGCATCGGCCAATCAACCAATTGTGACCGCCGAAAGAGGCACGGTGCGACGTTTTAATACACAACACAACATGCAGAGCTTGCATTAAGTCAGTCTTCCTTACAACGAGTTTAAAAACACGCTCGTACATGGCGAAGTCATGGGGCATTTCGGACTTCACGTTCCGATCGATAATGCGCACATTAAACCAAAACGTCGTGATGCCATCCGTGTATCCCATACATTCGGACACGTTTCGATAGACACTGTCGTTTCACTTTTTCGCCACGGCTCTGCTGTACGACTGGAAGGTCAAAGTGACCTTTTCCGGTTAAAACTGAATTTTAGAAAATGGACTCGATGAAGTTTTATCGGTCTAAATCGAAAATGCCGAACCTAAAAACTGACCTTTTTCGGTTAAAACCGAATTTCCGAAAATAGATTCGGCGTACTTTTATCGTTTTTTATCGGTTTAAACCGAAAACTTCGAACCCCAATTATGATCAATTATCACCAGCTCGCCTGCACACTCACTGTTTCTTGGTTTCTTTTTTTCTTAATATGGTATAGTTGCGCGTGTGCGTGTGTTCGGTGTGCGTGTGTCTGTGTGCGTTGGGGGGGGGGGGGGGGGCGACACATCTTAACGTCTGCCAAAGGTTCTTTTCTTCAGCGTTTTATGTGTTTTATTGAACATGATAAGACTGTCATATCGAATCAACTCTGAAATTGGAACAGTGGAGAAACGCGACGTCAAGCCCAAGGCTTTTTGTTGCGCACTTTCTTTCTTCTTTCAAGGGGGGTTATAACTTTTTATCTTTTTTTTTTTTTCTGCGAGGCTTTAGTATGCACGCGACGTTTGATTATTCCAGAAGCAGGCATCTGTATACACGCTCTAGAACTGTCGCATTCAGTTGTCGGACACCTCAATGTCTGAGACGTCACAAAACTCCAGAAGAAAAAAAGAAGGTCTTCGGTACCAAAAACCAAACCAACAAAATCGACATTTTTATCCACCAATCCCGAGACATGTTTTTGATGTCTCAAACTAACAAACAAACGCGCACATACGCTTAAAAAAATAATAAACAGTTCACACAGCTGCCTGCCGATGCAGCGGACCATGCATGCTCCCAGTCGTTCCCTCGGTTCCGTGAGCGGGCAAGAAGAGCCCGGCTCAGCTCATTGACACCCCGCCTCGTCCGAGTCACCCCGCGGGGACCTTTCCTTCGCTGAGGGGGCACCTGACACCCAACGTCTCAATCCGTCCTTTCTTAACCCCCCTCCCTTCTTTTCGGCCGAGCCTGCTCACGGCGTTCGAAGCAGGAACAACACATCTCCATCTCAATGCGATCGCCGTCACGACGGCCTCAAAGAAACCGACAACCCCGCCGCAACCTTCCTTCCCAAAAACACGGACGGAGAGAAGAAACAAGTTTGGGATGTATTATACACCCCACGCCACCAATATGTCACACCAACGTGTGTGTGCTCCTTCACACGCGCATTTCCCCTTCCCTGTTTTATCCTACTTCGTTCATCATTGCGATGACAGTGCGGTGGAAGCTAGGCGCTTGCCTGACCAATCAGCTGCCTCTTCGTCATGAACCCGAGTCCACTCCATGCGCGTGCCTATGGGCGAAAGCGTTATCACGGGACAAAACACACACGTTTGACTCGTCGTGCGAACACGCAACTTGCACCCAACTGTCGGCTCCAGGAGTGAACGAAGTATACTGGCCAATTGTTTTACACTAACCGAATTCGCCTACAAAAAGCGGTTCCCGTTGATCCAGTAGGCGGCGTCGCAACGCGCACGATGCCTTTTCTGTCCCTTATACCCTTGTGCGCGACGACTCGTTTTTTTTTTTCTTTATTAACCGAAGCGGCGTATTTTAAAGGTTATCGTTGTCACAAAAAGCGGCGCCGCAACGTGACACTTTTTTAATGTTATGGACATTATTTTTATTTTATTTATTTTTATTCACGAGGAATCGGCCTTATATGTTTATTCACAACGTGTCGAACCACGAGCGCCCTCTGCCTTCGAGGTGTTGCGCGCTGAGGTCGCAAAAATTTATATATATATATATAAAAAAAGGCTCACCGCAGGCAGACGGAGCTGATCCGCGTGACGAACGGCGATGGCTACGGCTTCGTCTACCCTGTTGGCTTCTTATGCGGCTTAGTCGGCTGATCGAGATGACTATCAAAACGTTTGTGTGTTTGTGCGAAGCTGTTTTGTTGGTTGCTGCGGGACGACTCCCGCTGTTTTGCTGCAGTGTTGTTCTTTTTTTGTTAGCGCGGCAGTGGAGGGCGGTGAGCTCGCGCGGGTGTTATTGCCTGTTTGCGTCGGTGTATTTATTGTTACCGGGATCGAGATTGTGCTCACGACTGCGGGCAGAATGAAGACATCACCTCAGGGACGGTAGCCAGGTTTATTTTGGGTTTGCGCCGATGTTTCGGTAGGAGGTCGAAAAGTTCTCCGTTGAGTTCTTCACCCCTCTGATCCCACGTGGAGCTGTTCTTTTTTTCCTTTCTTTTTCTAGTTTTGTTTTGATTTTTCTCGAACGCCCGCTTCGCTCGAGCATATAAAGAAAGTGCCGAGCGTTCCCATTTCTGAAAGTCGCAGAGGTCCGCGTTATTGGATTGCGTGACACCAATTCGATTTGTGTGTTTGTAAATCGTAATATAAGGCCCTTCGTCGCGAACAGGTCTTAAACCGTTGAAGGAATATGTAGACCGCGCGCTTCATTCGCCCCTAAGCTGACAGTGCTGGAAAAGAGTGCAGTGAGATGAGGACCTCACAACGCATCGGTGACCGTTCAGAAGGGTTTCTGTATGAGAGCCAGAACTTCTCAAACCGGCAGTTCGAAACACGGACGACTCCTCTTTTTCTTTCTCCCTCCCTGTCTCTCTTTCTGTCTATGATTCTCACTCTATTTCTCCTTCTATAGCAGTGAAGTCGTTGTAACTCTCGGCGGTCCTTTTTCTTTTCTCCTCACTCCATTCGCGGGACAGTAAAACTGTCTTCGCCAGAGGCATGAGAACCTCAGTTCTTTATTTCCTTCTTCTAAGACGTTAAAGGGAAAAAAAAAAAAGCGGTACCGCCCTCTTTGATTCTTTTTTCTTTCTTTTTCCTGGTTGATTCAGACGCTCGAAAGCGCGTTGTCAAAGAGAGCCCACTCGAGTTCTCGCTCACGCCCACTTTTCCCTTCCATTGTGACATTTCAAAGTCCGCCTAATGGGCTGGTTGGTGTAGTGTGCCGGAGTAGCACCCGCGACGCCAATGGAACGCTCCGTGAGAACATGGAACCAGTGCGAGTCACTAAAGCGAGCACGGCGCGCACGTGACGTCAAACACTGCGCGATCTCCCGGAGAATGCCTGTTCTTGTTTTAATACAGTTCTATATAATTTTTTTTAAAGCTGATGTGCAAAGACTGTTACTATACTGATGATACTTTTGAAGAATATAAACCAAACGGCTGCTAATCATAAAAAAAAAAGCTTAGCTCGCGTTAAAAGTGCAAAGTTAAAGCTTTTTTTTTTTATCGAGTTTTTTTTTTTTTTTTTTTTTTTTTTTTGTACATAAGCAACTGAGAGTGTAAAAAGCGCACAACGCAGCTTTATTATCTTCGCGTTTCACGCTTCGTGATTCAGTCTTCGGCGTTCTTATCGTGTAATGCGACAATCTCATTAGGGAGTTTTAGTAGATTGTTCCGACGACTCCGATAACGCCTTTGCGTGTGCGTTGTATTCGTATGGTTATCGATTGTATACAGACTTCTATGGCACTTATTGCAAGCTGTCATATTACCTGCAATCGATACCGTTTTTGCGTAATTATTTGTAATCACTTGACTACTTTTATTAGGAAGTAATTACCAAAGTAGTCTGATTACATTTGGAAATTCTAAAATTTCTCGTAACCGTTTCTGTTTCCCCCTACCCTTCCTAATGACACTCTTCGTTTTTATTTCCTACCAAGGAATTCTCGAACAAAGTGCCCGACACGGGGATGAGGTTTACCAAAATGGGTGAATTATAATAAGATATGTAACTTATATTTCGGTCATTCTAATCCAATAATGGACAGTTCGATAAAGTCGTTTTCAAGCCGACAGGAAAATGTGTCGTTCTGAAAATCTTAAGTAATCGGAAAAGTAACGGACACCTTTTCTAGTCATCTAATTGAATAAATTTGATCCTAGAGTGATTCTATTTGTAATCGATCACTTCTTTCGAGTAACGTACGTACGAGACTCGATATATATAATAACTTTTCGCAGTTATGCGATAATGGAGATTGAAGGGGAAAAAAAGTCGTCCAGTACACTGTACTTGTTTTCACCTTAAGAACCGTAGTTAGAAAATAAAGTTGGGCTAGTCGTAGAGCATTACAAGTTTCCCCATTTATGTGAAAAATTAAGACATACGCAGGTGAACTTTAGATTGGATATATGTTATCTTAAAAAGACGTGCACGTTCAAAACGCCAACGCCATCGCGTTTTCCTCCGACAACAAAATCCCGTAAGAACTACTTTGCGCCGCGTAGGAACAATGCGCCAAACTTGCTTTTCCTTTTTTTTTTTTTTTTTTTTCTTGAGGTGAAAACAGGTACATGTGCATTGCGTTATCGGAGGTATCGGAACAATCTACGAAACCTCTCTATTGACGGCGAAGCGATGAGCTGCTAGGGAGTCGCCACGTGCCGCATTTTCTTGAGCCGCTTCCACGCTGAATCGTACAAAAGACAGTCTGCTCTACAATGGAGCGGCTTTCTTCCTTGTATAATGATCGCATTAATCATTAAAAGAAAGTTTGCAAGCATGTTCAGACATGCTTCCGGCGTGTCCACCCATAAATCTGTTGTGATGTTTTCGGCGAACACCGTGTAGTTTGTGCGATGTACACGAACAGCGTGACAGGGGCTGTACAGCTTTGGGTGGTGCCACCGAACGCGATCCGACCAATGATGCGGCAGCGTTCGTTCCCCAGTCCGTGAGCCGCAATAATCGAAGCCCCGTACACTATCGTTTCGACGTCATCACGCCGAGATCGAGCAGAGCCACCGATTGAAGACGAGTGCTGAGTCAGCGCTCGGCTAAGCCTCGTGTCCAATCAATACGTCGGGGGAGGGTGGGCGTCGTAATCGGGCCCGAGAGTGGGCGCCAGCCGGTGTGTGATGATTACGTAGATGTAGATAGTACGTAGAGATTGTACCTGGGTTTGGTCTGGCTAAAGTCCTTTGATATTTCCTTTGCAAGTAACGACAACTAATACAAATGACAATGCACATTCCGCTGTAACAAAATGGCGTCGTTCAGTTCGGTCTTTTGCTTTGTGTCGCCATTCGCTTCCTAAAACTTGCACCGTCACGCAGTCGGCGCTTTAAAAAAGGTCGCTACTTGTAGGAAGCTCTTGGTACTTTAGGTCTCTCTTTACTTACATCACCGCGAACTCGGCATGCAGTAGTACTTCGAGACCGGTTATAACGAAGTCGACTATAACGAAATAGCGGCTACAACGAAGCGATCGCGGTTTCCCCTTTCCTTTTGCACTTCGTTAACCGAAGTCGGTTATAACGAAATAGCGTATATAGTGAATTGATTTCCGATTCCCGTTGACGTTGTTATAGATGGTCTCGACAACAGTAGTAATAGCTATGCACTTCACGAGTAGTCTGCCTTTGCTGAAGTGGCCCTCCAGATTTAATGAACAATTGATACACGTGCATATAGTCGAGTGGAATGGCCGTCTTTTAGTAAAGTCACCGCCGCGCGCCACGTGGAGTGGTTGTAACCGGTTCTTAAAAGTGAGACCGGTCTCTGAGCCGAATAAAACTGGTGCTTCGGTTTTTCCCCGGCTGCCGGTTTGAGCTCCCGTGGGCCGCGACTGATCAGTGCAGGTGACCGCTAGAGAACTGCCTGTCGTCTTTCAGAAAGAGCGGGGCTCGCGCCTGTGGTACGCGACTCTTGACGTCTTCTATGGGGGTTTCCGTTGGACGTGCTAGGACCGTGTACATTTGTGACACATGAAATAGTCATAGAGAAGGGGAGAAAAAAATATGGCCCGCGTTACGCCCCGTCAATTTTGTTTCCCGGTTGATGGTGAAAAATGATAGCCCCGCTGAGAAACTTTATCAAGCCCCCAAAAGTACAAGTTCCCGAACGAATCAGCCATTCGGCCATAGACCATACCCACGTGACCATGCCGGCAATGCAGCTGCTTGGACAACGCTGCTGTCTTTCTTTTTTTTTTTTTTTTGCTTTTTTTTATTGAAGTTTTGAATTCTTAGAAATGAAACGTGAGCGTTCGCTGGTTTTATAGAGTTCCAAGTCGTTTCTCAATGTGATTCATTGTTAAGTTTTGAGTTGGTGAAGTGCGATTGTGTGGCCGGCAGCTCTCTGGTTCTACTGGCGACCAAAAACGGCCTCGTATTTGTGATGATCCCGACAAAAAAAAAAGATTTAGTATAGTAACATATAGGTAAATGATATGCTTCTAAAATATAATTATGAGAAATACGCAGAAAGAAAGAAAGGTCTTCTGTATATATGACTGAGATGACGCGCATCTTTGTCTGACCTCTTCGTGCACCAGACATGCCACATCTCTAAAAGCAAGATTCGGGTGTGGCTTCTCAGCATCGTCTCTGGATCGTGGGAGAAAGCCGAATCTACAGGAACAGATGACTCTTGATATTGTAGTGAGTGCGCAGGCGAGCTGGTGGAAATTAACCATTCTGATGTTAGCCTGAGACTGAGGCAGGAAAAGAGGAAGTTTGAAAGTCGAAGAAAAAGGAACAGTCGAGAGATGACTCTTGAAGGCTGACCACCAAAAAGTCCTTAGCAATTGGCATTTCGAGATGATTGGCGGGGCTGTCTTTCTGAGGTCCTTCCGCTATGTTTACATGAATGCTAGAGCAGCGCATCGAATGGAGAGGGGGCCAATCACGTGCACCAAATCCTCTTCTTTGTTCTTGTACCCGAGCATTGTCGCCAAAATCGATTCAGTGCGATACGCTCGCTTCCATGTAGACGCAACCTCAAGGCCGATCCACGTAGGGCGTGTTCTGGACGAATTTACGCCGTTTCAGCGGGCGTAATCACGGCATTTGACGGGCGCTTTTTTCACAGAAGGGATGAGGGGAAGGTCGCCAAACCAAACACGACGCTTTTCGTCGACGTCTCCTCTGCGTACGGACTGTCCGACTCGCGCCTTTCATGAAAGGGGGCAAAATGTCGATCGGCTGCTATATTATTACGTTCCGTAAGGGGACGGAAATAACTGAATGTTAAATCAGCAACCAAAGCGTAATTTTCTAACACCTGTTTCATAAATGTTCGTTGCAAACTTCAAGTTGCCAAAAACTCCCGGCAGGAGGACGACCGCGATCTTTGCTGAAAACCCTTCCTTTTGTAATTTTTTCCTATCGCCCGCAACATAGATTGTATTTTCTTCTGTCTCAATCGTTCATCGCCCGTTCCAAAAAGATGTAGCGATTTCGTACAGTTCGCAGATAAACCGGCGAACGCGACAAGCGAGCTCCCATTTCGGCGGCTGAGTTAAGCCAGCCAGCCGGCCGCATAGCTAGGCAGGCCGATTCTCGAGCAACTTCCGGCTCTCAACTCGGGAGCTAAATGGCCGGCACCGCGTCGTACGTTTCCGGATACGCCACGCCGAAATACGCCGAAGCGCCGAGATCTTTCTCGGTCGGATCACCGAATACTCGCGTATTTAAGCTGACCGAGGAAGCGCTCGTCCCGACGCCCGCTGCACGTCGCGATTACGCCCGCCAAAACGCCCGTAAATACGTCGCAAATACGCCCTATGTGGTTCGGGCTAGTGTCAGCAGCCCAACCACCATCGCCATACCGTGCCCTGATTAAAACCAGAATACCAGCGTGAAATAGTTAGCGAGTTCCCCCAAGAGTGGAAGCCATCGCGCGACTGCAGACGTCCCCAACGCTACAATTACAGAAGACATCAGGCAGGGAGGAAGAAGAGACGAATGGTGCGATACCGCGATACCATTTCAGTGACCGGTTGTCGCCACTCATGGGGGTGTCCCCCATCGGTCTTCCAAGACGCCATTGGGGCAGAAAGGGGCCGGGGCCACTTAGCGGCTCGCGTGTCCTCTCCCGCAAGCCTTTGAGCCCAGCCGCCGCCGCTCCCTGGGCTTGCGGCAGCCCCCCACAACACATGGCGCCCAGATCAAAGCAGCCACAATGGACACCTTCTGTGTACGAGCCTTGCCTCGGCTGAGCCGCTTTTCCCGCGGAGCTCCTTTCATCCCTATACCATCACCTTTGGGGAGAAAGCTTTCTCCTAGCTGCAGGAGGAGGAGCGAAAGCCGATTTACAGTCGGCCCAAAACACGGTGCGGTTTGGGGACCTTAAAAGGGCCGATTTGTGAAGGAAATCACGCCGCATGTTTGCGTTGGCCCCCAAAATACTGGGACTGAGGGAGAGAGAGACGTGGGGACACGGCTATCGCGTGATACTACACGCAGTGTCCTCCTTCTTTCCCCACTTCCATGGCTGAATCCATCAACAGACCCGCAGAACCTACCTTCCCCCTTTCCCTGTACATCATCCCCTCACTTCCCTCCCTCCCCCCCCCTTTTTTTTTTTTTTTGTTGTTTGATAGAACTTTGTTTTTTGCGCAGTCTTTTTTTTTCTTCCCCCTCAGCACGCGGCCCTCTACCCTGCATCCCGCGACAGCCGTATTGAAAACAAGTCGACTGTGTTTGTAAACAACAAAACGTTCTTCTTTGCAGCATGGGGAAGTGGGGGTCGACCGCGTGAATGAATGGTCTAACCCCCCCTCCCTACCCTCATCGTCCTCTATGGATTGCGTGCGGTGAAAAGCGCCGTTCCTCGCTTTGCAGACCCGCGGTCTGTAGCCACTGTGCCTACCACCGGCTGCCGGGGAGGATTATGCTCGGTTGTGTTGGCAACAGTCGCTTTGCGGTCTCGGGCACCAACAAAGAGATCAAAGCAGCGACGGGGGGAGACAGACACTGGAAACGAGGGGTGGAACATGCGTCGAACATGACCGCTCCCGCCTTTGTGCCGCGCCGGTCCCCGGCCGGCTCCTGTGAGGCTCTTACCAGAAGACCGAGCCTGGTTACAACGACAGCCAATACCAACTAGAATACAAGGCCTGCGCGTTTTAGCCCACAGACGTCATAACCGGTGGACCCACGTAGCGCCGCCCACCTTGGTCAGCGTGTTTTCCGCTTGAAGCTGGTCGGGACTCGGGGTTACACTAACGATGACGTCATGCTCAAGCCTCGGCTTTTAGGTGGTATTGCAACAGCCCGCTGGGAGCCTGCGAGCAGCGACAGAGACGTTTCCTGGCTTCCCCATGCAGCAGGGGCGGGCTCGGGTGTCGCATGCTTCGTAAATCTCCACGCCAAGGGGGGGAGGCTCTCTCCATGGAACAGCTTCGACAAGCATCGCGCGGGCCAAAGATGCCGACCTCTTGGCCATAGCCTGGAGCACTGGCTGTGCACAGGGAGAGGCGATCGTGTGTCTCGTTTGTGGGTGACCATTAGTTAGGCGGCCTGTCGGTGCCGGTGTGTGGGTCAAAGGCGCCGACGGCTCTGTGAGGTCGTTCGAGTTGCGTGTTGGTTCGAGGGTTTGGTTGGCGGTGGTCCACGCTTTGTGAGTTGCCGCCGGTCTGCCGGGGAAGGACGGAGGGCCATCAGCAGGCGATCACAAAACAACCACAGCCGCAAAACAAATTGCCTTGAATTTTCGCGGTGCAATGGGGAAGCTGACTCGTTGACGCTACAGGGTGTCCTATATGATGCGCTTTGCAAGTTTCTGTACGTAAGCAGAAGCCCCTTGCGAGTTCATAATGATGCCGTTGTCCGCCTGACGGAAAGATTCCACATCTCCGAACAGGTATGCAGCTTTGAAGACCGGAAGAATGAAGACCGGAAGAAGTGGCGGTACGGTGAATCCGTAGCTCGACTAGAGTTTGACTGAAGTTTGACTCAAGGTTAGATTTCTGAGCTTGGCGCGCAGCGGGCGCCATCAATGGAAGATCTTGATTTGAAAACTCAACTGCCTGAGCTGTAGAGCAACAGGCAGCTTAAGCGATATCGTTTTTTTCTTTGTTGCGGTCTGTTTTAACGTGTCTAAAAGACGAACAACCGTTTTCTGCGGTTTCAGATGAAGGGTCTGATAGCTGGCAACCATGATTGTGAGTATCAAGATGACTGAAATGGTGTTACTCCGAAGCGTAGCTCATTTAGGGGCTCATCTAGAACGGCAAAGCTGCAGCTCCTGCATGAACGCCAGAAAATTGACCAACGTGTCTCATCAGGCTTTTTTTTCGAGCCTGCATTCTTGGCTTCGTGTTTAGACCGCCAGGGGCTGCGAATATTTTATCATCTTGAAGAAAGTGGCTGGCGAACCGGCCACGACAGCTTTTGGTTCTACTTCTAGTTACCAGGTGCCGCTGATTTCACAGAAGTCGCCACAGAAGTGGGTATCCACACACGGAGGCATGCGGTTTAGAGAAGCTCGTTTTAGCGAACGCCGTTTTACCGACCCCAGTTTATCGAATCCCTTTATAGAAAACCCAGTTTAGAGAAAATGGCGATCAGCTTCCTTTTAGCGAATTCGGCCGCCGCGGAGCGGCGTGTACGGGTAAATTAGGTGAGTTAACATTTTTGTAATGAGTCACCATAGACTGCCGCCGCGAAGCGGCGGGAGCGCAGCAGGGGGCTTGGGTTAACACGCGCACCAGTGATACACGCGCGAAGTAGGAAAGCCTTTTTAAATATTGTTCCCTTTTCGATAAACGGCGTTTCTCTAAACTGCGTCTCTTCTTCCTCTAAACCGTGCTTTGATAAAACGACCCCGTTCTCTAAAACGTGCTTCGATGAAATGGCATTCTATCAACTGTAGTAAACCCTCCACACATTGTGACAGACGAGGCCCGCACTGCCAATTTGTAGGCATCCGTATTAAAATTGTCGACATACGTTTTGTCGATTTACATCTTGTCGGCAACCTGACGTTTCGTGAGTCGCACAGCCAAGCGTGCTTCTTACAAAAAAAAATATTTGCTTGTGTTAAGTGGATTAAATTGAATTGCAAAGCATAACTCGGACGCGAACTCATGTGAAGCGAAGCGTCTATACTGTAAAGCCATGATACAGCTTTGATTTGCTATGGACACGCTCAAAAAACAAACAAAAAAAAACGTTTTTGTTTTAATCTAAACGTTTTAAAATAGGTTATCGAAGAAACATTGCAAGATGCGATTAAACTAATGCTAGTTTGTTTCAACGAAACGATTTGTCGACTACGAAACAATCTGTCAGTGAAACGTGGTTCGATTAACCATAGCTCGACGAACCGATTTCCACTGATATGCGAAGACCGTGATGGCCGTCTTCGTTGTGCTACACTCAAAAAGACCCGCCGCGTCTACATTCACACAAAGCGCTTTTGAGAGCGAATAGGTGTACGGAGAGAGCACGACGAAGTTAAACATATGTAAAAAAAAAAAAAAAAAACAGGCTGCGATGTGACACTGAGCACGACGTTTCGCGTGCTTACGTGTTAAGTGTCACAGCGCGGTTTGTATTCTTTAGGGCGTAATTTCCGCTCCGACATTCGCCGAGCTTCCACCATATAGGTCGCAACTAGAGCCATTATATGAACTACGCCTGGAGTATCGGCACTCCGTTCCCCAATCTGCCAGTGGGCTCCGCCATCTTGGTGCTTAGCACAAAGCAGACGCAACTGTCGACCTTCACAATTCATAAATGCGACTTCCTTAGATTTAGATACGGCGTTAGGAAGCTCAGGTGATATTGTTCTGCTCTGTCGCAAACTGCTTTAACATTTCTGGAAGACAGAAAAGTGTTTCCTGCGATTTCAGATAAAGCTTCAGATAACTTGGTAGCCATGATTTTAAACCACAACATGGGCAAGTGTCGTTACTCTGAAGGGTAGCTTATTTATTGGTTTTAGTTGCACCGGGTTCATTGTGATTTGCGGGAAAGAAGATCCACCGGATTTCTTAGGACGTATAAACCAGAAGTCTGCGACCCCGGCCCGCGGATGACAGGGGTCTTTCCTGTGACGTCTAACCTGATACCCGCTGCTATATAAACGCAAAAAAAAAAAAAAAAAAAAAAAAAAAATCGGCGCGCGCTTGAAAAAGGCGGCGCCGCTATGAGCACCAAAAGCGTAGATATATCAAAAAGTACGAGAGAACACTCAACCCGAGAGCGGGTTCTCTAAACCACATCATACGTATTTGTAGTAGACTGTCATCATCATCACCATCGCCATTCGAGGTCTCGTTAGTATAACTATGGGAACTATTCTTTTGCGTTGTTATGGATATGAGGCGTCCCCCCAAAAATGTACAAGTTTTGTTTGTTTCAGTTTAAAAATAAACTATGCATCGTCGAACGCTCATTCTCCACCCAAATGGTGCGCTAAAGGTCCGTCACAAATGCCAAAGTTTCATAACCGGTATCTTATTCAAAGGTTATGGGATCTTTTTTTTTAAATTTTCAATGGGAAAATGGTGGCTGACCGAGCTCTCAAATGCATGGTGCTCTATGGCGCCAGTTAACGAAAACGGGCAAAAATGGGCCCCATTTTGCCATTAAAAATTTCAAAAATCACATTTAACTTTTGAAAAAAAGATAATGTTTAGCGCTGAAACTATCAGGTTCGGACCTATTAGCGCTACATTTGGGCTGATAATGAGCGCTCGGCAACGCATAAAATTGTGTAATTTATTCTTGGGGGGGGGGGGGGACATGCTGTACATCCTATTGGGTGTCCTGTGTCATAACTATGCCATAATGTCCTCATCAGATCTACCATTCTGAATAGTCTTCTGCCCTGTGTAAGCATGCCACAGGTCCCACGGTGAGTTTTCTAGGTCAAGATTTATTTTGTAACGTCATATCTAGCAAAACCTACTGAATTTGAAAATTAAGTATCTGAGTCATACATATTACTTAATGTTTGCTCGTTCAAATGTTCGTATTAAAATGTTGAGTTAGGTTTATATAGCTAATATTTCTTCAATCGTTTCACATATTTTCAAGACCTCGAGACTGCGGCAGATTCCCACCGGTCGCTTAGCCAAAACGTTCGGAGACCCCTGCAGCGAGCGTTCGGCCAACCCAAAAGCTCGGACTCAAACAGGCTCGCTGGCCGGACCGGGGGCCGGACACTCACGCGGAACGCACCTGCTTGGATGTAAGGACACGAATGAAGTACATGAACTCTCCTTTCTTGCGCCTTAATTGTTAGATTCTACATTTTTATCCTCCTGACTGAAACAAAGGTCAAGTGCCTAAGATATAAGATGATTGCAGCGCGAATTTAAAGCATGGGATGTTTTTTAACGCAACCCGTCCGTCGGTCTGTGCATTCCCCCGCTAACGTTAACGTGAGAACTGACGTCACGCGACTTGACATCACGCACTCTAAGAAAAAAGGGAGGAGAAAGGTAGCAAAAGCGACTGCTCCTCCTTGTTGCGGACAAGTTGCCCAGAGAAGGGAGGAACGGCAGTTCAGATGAAAGGAGGAGGACGAGTTCCTCCTTGTTCAGTTGGCGCAGGGGTAGAACATCGCGCTACTGACCAAGTGGTCAACGGTTCGATCCCCAGGAAAGTGGTTTTTTTTTGTTTTTTGTTTTTTTTTGTAAAGTTTTTTTTTTATTTTTGTTTACCAAAACACACATAAACAAACCCAGACCGATGAAAGGAAAATTAAAGTCCTTATTATTCTCCGAGACGTTTTCCTCCTCCAGGCAGACCGGAGAAAGCTTTCGCCCTCCCGACCCATCTTCTTTCGGTTTCGTTTTTCGAGCACATCGCGCACGTTGTTTAATAAATTAGTGTTGAGTTGATTGAGCTTCAGCGGCAGCGAAGGCCGCCTGTAATTCCGTCTTCTAGTCCAAACGTGCAGAACATTTCGGTTGCATTGACGTTTTTACCACTAATTTTATCAAATGAGCTAACGAAGCCGCTAGAAACAGCGAAGTTCCGGAGCAGTGCCAGCAGTGCTACATACACTGGGTAAGACGGCCGTCTCCAATTTGCGGGACACACGCGGAACTACAGCAGCGAAACCACGAGGAACTGTGTCGACGTTTTCGACGTTATGGAAATCGCGGGAACTGCGTCCAAGGAAGGCAGGTTTTCCTGCCGGCTGCCTGGGTGCCTTCCGTGCCGAGTGCCAACCGGCGTTCAACGTGATTCTTCTGCGTGTCAGCAACATCGTCTACGTGGTTCTTTATTTCTTCGTGTCAGCGACATCGTGATGGCAGTGTTGTGGGTTGTGAACAGAAGACTGGAATTATCGCCGATGTGACCGTGTGTTCGCGTATCAGTGGTGTAACAACAAGATGAGATGACGTAAACTGTCGGGCATTGATGCCGCTGGTCGGGCCGTTATCGGAGGGGCCGGGGTGTCGCAGGATGACATTCCGCTTTACATTAAAGAGTTTAAAACCACCTGAGGGATTAGGTGCAGTCGATCGACGTGTGGATAGTCATGTTGGAACGCTGGTCTGAACGGTAAGCTCCTATCGTACAGTGGCCAATGTGACTGTCGGTCCCCGAGAGCGATTGCGCTCTGGGGAAAAGACAACACTACGAAAGTATGACGGAAAGTACGTATATTTATAATGGAAGTTTAGCATAAAAAAAAAAAGACAGGCAAAATCGAAAAAAAAAAAACGCTATCCTTTATTTTACTGTTAAAATATATTACGGTTCCTGTAGAAACTGCCCTCTAAGTGGCGCGCTGGGATGAGCGCTAGAAGTTTTCGAGCTCGCAACGGCGCAGCTCCGTACACTTAACAGTTGTCGGAAGTCGCGGCTTTGACTGCATTCAAGTTGATCGAAAAGCGATTTCTGTGCCCGTGAAGCATCACTTCCAGCTGAGTGGATATCCGCTCTACAGAGATTAATTCAAGACGGCAATTGCAGCTTTGCGCGAACAGCACAAATAGAAAAACGAACACTACAATATAAATACTGGCTACGAAGGGCCATGCGGGAAAACAAACTCATGGCTTGGAACCACATTGGAGCGGCTCGATTTATTGGCTTTCAAATAATTATGGCATGATTGAGCGTCTTCTTTTTAATAAGAGATTCATCCCCTGAGCCATTAAGAATAGCCTCAGATGTATGACATTGCTGGAAAAAAATGAACATGTTCGGAATATTTTTTTTTGCTTAGGGAGTCACCGAAAAATTCCGCACGTTCAAAACGACCACTATAAAAGACGGAAACGCAGGGCTCGCTAGTAGTGATCGGGGTAGTGTCGGTAGTGTGCTGTTGTATTGATGTTTGTATGTGCGATGCCTGTGTATGCGTTCAATATATGTTGACCTGATGTTTGTAGTGTGCGCAACGTGTCTACATGTGTTAGAGATTCCGAAGAAAAGGAAACGCAATTGTGGCGTAAGAAAATAAAAATATTTTTTTGTAAAACATGAATTGGGCGGTACCTAGCGCCACCTAGCCTAGCTACGTGCGATTACTCTGCTTGACCCTGCCATCTGGTGGCAAGCGATTTAACATCCTTTTACGCTACGCGGCTACGCCATAATTTCGTGTTACCGTGCTGAGATAAGCCAAGAGGTTGCTTCGGATTTGCTTTTTTTTTGAGAGCGGCTTTTGGTTTTGCGGGTGAATGATTTTCACTCCTCCGTGATGTGCGGTTGACGCTACGGTTGACGAAGGAATTGTGGCTCGAGGAATAGCAAAGGTAGGACATAAAGTGCGCGAACTGAGTGCCGGTTGTCTCCGTTGAACATCGCAGTGCTGACGATGAGAAGACTGAGTGACTGCATGCTTTCGAAACGTAAGTTTCTTTACCTGCAGGGGTAAAGAAACTTCGGAAATAAATACAGTTCGCGGAAAGCTCGTGTTACGTTTTTATTTCCTGCTCCTCTCGCTTCGTGCAATAGACTTAGTGTTCTCGTTAAGCCTTACCGAGCTCGATTTGCTCGATTCGTGGCCGCCATAATGAGATGCAGTCGACGGAGGAACTTTTCCTCCCCTGCTTAAGGGACGAAAGTTTCTCCCTTTCTGAAGGAACATATGTGTCAAGAGCGTTCCTCCCTTTAGGGAGGACTATACTGACCCTTTTTTCTAAGAGTGCGTGACCTATACACCAACTCAGTTTCCCCGCAAAATGTAGCGGAAAAATCTACGTCACGTAACTTGGTGTCCATTATACACTAATTCGTTTTCCCATTTAGCGGGGAAATGGACGTCCCACAACCTTAACACCAATTCAGTTTCCCTGCTAAATTTGGCGGGGACATTGTTAAAAGATATGGGTTATTCACTCCGAGACGACTGTTCGATGTCCTCTCTGCAAATTGAAACGACTGTTCCTTCGGGACTGCATTTCATGAACCACGTGACCTTAAAAGTAAATGTCGCTGTCATTTGTTTTTGTTTTCTTTTTTTCTGGGCGGATTAATCGCACCGACAGTCTTTGAAGGCTGCTTCGGAATTAGGAGATGAAGTACGCCGCGGCGACTCGCCGCGCTTGTTTCATCTCCGACAGTCGAATCGCCTCCAGCAGTGCCGGGCCCGGGCCTGTTGAGGTAGTCAACCCACCGGGCCGGGCTCGGATCGGGCAAGACTGAGAGTCAGCGGGCCCGGACCCGCTGACTATAATAGTCTAATAAACCAGGGGTCTCCAAACCCCGGCCCGCGGATGGCCGCGGTGTTTCCAGTGATGCCCGGATCGCAACCTGCTGCTACCAACGCAAAAAAAAAAAAAAAAAAAAATTAAAAATAAGCGCTCGTAAAAAAATGACACGTACCAAAAGCGCAAACGCAGATATCGGAAGGAATGAGAGAAAACTGTAGTGTTGTGCGAATATTCGAATATTTAAATGCTAGTATCGAACAATTCGATATTACCTTCGTGATGAACTTTGGTATTCATATTTTTTGAAGTGTTGATCACGGAGGGTTAACCCCGTTGAGCGTGCTTCTTACCGATCACCGGTGCACTGCGGAGAAGCATCACCCGCGGAAGCTAGCTCCGTGGGTGTTGCTTTTCCGCAGTGCACCGGTGCTCCGTAGGAAGCGCACTCAACGGGGGTAACCCGCCACGATGAAAACTTCAAAAAGCACGAATCACCGTAAGAGGAAAGCCCACTTTCAAAGCGGGATCGTACATGCACGCTCATTGTGCATGTAACAAGAAACGGAAACTTTGTGAATGTTGAACTTTACACTACAGTAAAAATTTCAAAATTAAACTGTTGCTTTTATGCAACAGAATGTTAAGCAGAGATATCCTGACAATCGCGTTATCATTCATGATTGTCTTTATTTTCTCGAATTCTAGATTTAATAAAGAATATTTTCAGATATCAAGAATACCTATAAATATTCTCATTCAAGTATAGCTGGACATCTATATAAGCATATCTTTATGTAAAATGCATCGTTTACTTGCCATTCCCATGTAGGCAATGAACTTTCTGAGGTCATTGTCCATAAATATAGCTGGATTAAAATTACCTTAGATACGGACATGTTGAAGCTTGGGAATAACCTTTACGAGTTCAGATGTGTTTTCGTTCAGGCATGGTGCAGAAGTGAAAAGCTTAGAGAAACTACTCAGTATTCGATTCGAAAATATTCGGCCAATACCACTATCCACTTCAAATTCGCTACGTATACTGCAAAATTCACTATTCGGACATATCTAGA
Organism: Ixodes scapularis; assembly: GCF_016920785.2. Taxonomy (NCBI): domain Eukaryota; kingdom Metazoa; phylum Arthropoda; class Arachnida; order Ixodida; family Ixodidae; genus Ixodes; species Ixodes scapularis. Next base: position 99,876,682 of record NW_024609879.1, on the reverse strand, counting down.
AAACCTCATGAAAACGCCGGTTCTCAAGTCATTTTATTTACTGTACATTGTCACCACCAAAAGTACTATTAGTAGTTTTGTAAGCAGTGAGAGAGTGCAGGCGAGCTGGTAATCAATCGACATCTTGTAAACCCTGAGATGGGGAACGATCCGTTCGTCCGTTTTTTTATCGTTCCCCATCTCAGGGTTTACAAGATGTCGATTAGTAGTTCCCAGCTTCATTTCTGCGTAACTATGTTGTTTTTTTTTGTTGTTTTTTTTGCGTTTTCATGTATATTGTGCGTAGTGATCTGATGTGATCTACCATTTTCATTAGTTTCCTGCCCTGTTTGAATATGTCAAAGTTCCTACCTGGTGACTTCCCGGGGTAAGAATGATTTTATAACGTCATACATAGTAAGATATCGCACTTAAAAATGAGGTACATGTATTTGTCTACTTTAGATTTCTGTTTTTAATGTTTCCTCTAGTTCATATCTCTGTATTTAAATGCTTATTTAGTAATGCTGGGCGTCGATTACAGATTTTAACCCGATAAATTGCCACCCTTTAATAGATTAATATTTTATTAATCGGTATCGTTCATTTCTATGCATAACATTCATAAAAATTCAAATTTGCATTTATTTACCTTTGCTGTATTTGTGATAAACGGTGCAGTATGCAATTTTGATTACGAATGTACCTCAATGAACAGTTCAAAAACAGTCACATACCCAGATTATTAATTTAGCTGCATGAGGCAAAGAGGTTCGTTGATGTTCTCCGGCAACAGCGACTTCCCTTGATTGTTCCCAATAGTCTCTGCTGCACTAAACGGACACACAAACGGCGTTGAAGTGGCCCGGGCATGGCATTCTGCAATTGTTTGGAGATACAAATATCGCCACTACAGTAGGCCAATATTTCACAAAACATCTGCCCATCCTACAAGTGCAATCGTTCACGTCTTCGTGGTGTAAGCAATGCATGTTTACTTTCTTTGGTTTTGCCAAACTTTAACCGATTAACCGGTTAAAAATATTAATTGCGATTAAAGCATTAATCGATTAATTGGTAGGTTAATCGATCGCCTGCCCAGCCCTAGGTAGGTTAATCGATCAATTGCCCAGCCTTATATATTTAGGCTGATTAGTACCCGTGCCACACGGGCAACTCGAATTCCATTTACAACGAATGACATTTGTGTGATCGGCGAATCAGCTCGCAATCTGTCCCGCGTGGAACGCGCCACGCCCGGAGTGTCGCGCGCTGATTGGCCGTCCGCTCAATGTCATTCGTTGTAAATGGCATTCGAGTTGCCCGTGTGGCACGGGTATAATACCCCTGTTACACGGGCACAGGTAACCGCGGTTAACTCAGCTTAACTGCTGTTACGCGGCACCACAGATACCTCAATATACTCTCGGTCTCGGACAGTTATTCCATAAGTGAAGAGCGCGCGTGCACTGCTTCAATGGATGATCAAGATGCTCAAGCGCACGTTCGCCCATAGCTTTGACTGCATAGCCGCAGAATGTTGTCGGCAAATATTGTGCGCTAACTGTGGCTTAGCGTAACTGCAGTTAAGCGTGACCGTGTAACAAGGGTATTATTTAGTATTTTCTCGTGTATATTGTCTTATCTAATTTCCGGAACTCGGGACTGCAACAGGTGCCCAATCCGGCACCCTATAGTCAAGATGTTTGGAGACCCCTGTAATAGACTATTCTAATAGTCAGAGCCTGTGCGCTACAATCTTCTTCTGGCAGTGGAACGCGCATGAACTGAAGCTCTCCCTCTTGCGGAACTTACTTTGAATTTTTTTGCCTGGATGATAAGCGCTGAAAAGGTTATAAACCGCTCCATTTATGGATCACTGTCTTTCACTCCTAAGATATAAAAGAAAACGAAGGGAAGGCCCGAAATATGACGCCGAAGAGAAGTCAAATCCAAGTAGGAAAGAGAGGACACCTTAGTCCTTCCCCATGCGCTCGGTCGGAACACAGAAAACGCTCTGTAGCAGCAGGCATGCGCAGTTCTCCAATGAGCGCCCGCGGTCAGCTCAGCCCGGCAACGCAACATCGGGCCAACAAGCAACAGGTTCGTGACGGACAGATCGTCAGTCGGCGTCGTGCATCGAGCGTGAACATCGACACGGGCCCGGCGTAAAAAAAGAAAGAAAAGCTTGTCGCCCCACGGAGATCGGCAAGCACGCCGCGTGTTGTTCGAGCAGCCTCCCGAGGTGTCTGAAGAGCAGGAAGGCGAGCGGTCGGGGGGCCCTTCCAAGTCAAAGGCAAGCCGCCTCTGCCGCTCAATAGAGTCGTCAGCGGCCGCAACACGGCACGGCCAAAAGAGAATTCACGGCTGAGCGCGGCCACCTTGTCGCGGGGAGGCTCGCACCGTATCGCTGTCCAGAGAGCCTAGATGTCGGAGAGGGACCAACTCGAACCACGGACAGCGTTTGCAATCCAACGCTGTTGTCACACTGCTCATACAAAAGACACGCTGCAGACATGAATTACCTACGGACACTCCTTAAGCATGTTTGAAACATGTTTGCTTTCGTACATTTGTAGGCTTCGAACATGTCCGCAGACAGTGTTTGTAGGATCAACGTGACAAAACCTCGTACAAAAAATGAGGAGAGCAAGTCGTCTGCTCCCTGCGCAGGAGTTGCGGTGACGTCAGAACGACGACGACCTCTGATTGGCTGATTGACAAAAATAGTGGGTAGACGTCAAGGCATCTATAGCATTGAGCTCTACCCACTATCCTTTCAATAGAAGTCAGTCAGAGCTCGGCGTCATTTTCATGTCACCGCAGCTCCCGCGAAAGAAGCAGACGACTTGCTTTCCACGTTGTCGCGTGGACAGGCAGAGCCGCTTGCAGACGATTAACGCCTTTGAGTCTTCCTCGGAGCTCGTACTGCATAAACCACGTGACCTCGATCGTGCAGTTGGAAACGCTCTAAAGTATAGGCACACTATCACTGCCACAATGAGAAACCACCCGGCACTCAGTCTCTCTTTTTCGTCCCTATTTTTAAATTCTATACTCTGTTTTTAAAGGTGCCGCTGGTTTTTGAGGGGAGCAAGGCAAACAGCGCGCGCAGGAAAAAAAATAAATATAAAAAATACACCCACGTTCCCGAGCGCGTAAGAGCGTGGCGAACAGGGCCGACTTTTGGGGAAACACGGCCTGAAACAGAGAACGCGGGGTCCACAAATGGCGGCGCCCCCTGTGTCCACCGCCAGGGGGCAAACGGAGGTCGCGTCCCTCTAGCGGCAACATATACCTGCTTGCTTTCCCGCGCTCCGCGTTTGTGGGGGGAAGGGAGTAACAATGGTTCGGTGTTTGGAGGAGAGCAGTTTGACACCGGTATGTGTGCGTGTGTGCGTTGCAGCTTTTGTGGTTTTCAGGGTGAGGACGGGGAGAAGGGAGGGCAGGGGGAAACACGCGCGCTAACATGAGCGGGGCTTGTTGAGGTTGACATCTTGCTTCGGCCGCCATTGTTGGTCCTTTGCGACGGTCGGCGTGCACCTTTGCACGATGTGTGTCCGGGGCTGTGTCGTGTTTTTGCTTTTGTGTCGGGACGTGGTTTTTAAGTTCGCTCGAACGGTCGCATTGACGGCGGCTTCCTTTGAACGGACCCCCTCGGCGTCGGTAGCCGCTGCTGTGTGCGCTCTAGTAGACCAGCAGAAGCCAGGGCCGCGTGTGTACTTTCGAGCCACTTTCAAAACACTTTCCATAGAAAGTCAGCGGCAAAAGAAACATGTCACGAATGATTCTTTTTTTATTATTATTTTTGTGGCGCGTAATTGGGCTTAGAATTTAGGGGCGACAAAGTTTCTTGTGGGTTTCGACTTTATTTTTGTCTTGACTGCAGGGTTGTCTGTACGTGTGCTTGATTCAGTCTTTGTGAGTTTGTGCTTGAGTTCGTGCATTTGCACCTGTTTTGCTTCTTATGTGAGCGCACTTATATAGATATTTGAGTGCGAATTAGGTTGTGAACGATTCACAAATGGGGTGAGACTTTATCTCCCCATTTAGAGCAAAATAATTTTACAGTGACCACAAAGCGGAGCTCCCAAATCGTATACTTTTGGTTTTGGAAGGAAATAAGGGTATACGGGCACCCTGCAGGTAGAAGTCGCCACAGGTGTCGTCCGCAGCCTAGACAGCCTTTTGGTTTAGCGAATTTGTGTCTCAATCGCGGTTAATGCCGAGCCCCAGGCTTCTACCACGCATGGAGGAAACATTTAACTCCCACAAAAGCATCGCGAACATTCCCCTTAAGCGTGTTTCACATGCCGCGATTTTGGCCCTAAAGACCGGCGCGATTTCTGCCGTCGCGGTGCTCTGGCCAGCACCAGCGGTTGAGCGGCACGAGCGCCGCGACGGCACAAATCGCGCCGCTCTATAGTACCAAAATCGCTGCATGTGAAACACGCTTTAGCCGAGGGCCTAGACAGAGCAAGGAACTCACCGGGCAACCCACAGCCCAAGGCTCTGGATTGCCCGGTGAACTGCCGTCGGTGAACTGAAAACGACCGGGATGGTCGCATCTCGAGCCACGTTGTTTGGAAGCCCCGGATCATGTTCCGACGTTCTTACAGCCAGCAAAGACCCCGAGCGCGGCCGAGACTTATATGCCAGCGTAAACGCAGCTTTTGGTGAGCCCCGCCGAGTGGTTTCGCGTTTCCTGGAATGCTGAATATTAATGCCGCAAGTCATCCGCGATTGTTGCTGGTCATGCGTTCACTAGACTTCATGTCTTGCTTGTTCTTCGTTTACTGCTTTAATACCCCCGCTCACGATTTGTAATGGGAGGAAATTAAGTGTCCCGGCTAGGCACATTTTAGACTTTCTTCCCAGGATCAGAATTATACAGTATACTTTCTCCGACTCGTAAACCAGGGTGGAGAATCAAAATCAAAATATGATTTACATCGTGATTTAAAGCAAACCACTCCTGCTACGAAGATTTAAATCAAAATTTTCCTGCGAGAGTAATCACAAAAACTTGTTTTTATTTAGAGTCTATCATTTGATGTTTGCTATATGCATTTCTTTTGTACCGAAATCAAAGAAGTACCGGACAAGAATAATCAATACCAGACTGAACACGATCAAAAAGCAGCGCATGTTCTGACCAAATCGGAGCACTGAGTTTTCATTCTACATTCCACTTCGTTCTTAAATGAATTTTATTGCAAGCAAATCGGAAGGCGAAAGAGAAAGAAAGCGTTTAAGCAAACTAAAAAATCAAGCTGCGCTTGTTCTAGTATGGCGGGGATGCACCAAGAAGAAGTTGTTAATTAAAGTGTACTTAAAGTTTGCAGTACTTCTTCTGCGTTTAAACTTGTACTATTTGAGCGTGTTGGTGCTTTTTAACCATTTAGAAAGTGGAGACACATAAGAGACGATACAGACGGGACAAACTTTCAACTTCAACAACAGTTATTTTCGGCTTCAAGCTCAAAGCCCGCCCGCTCCGTGGGAGTACGGGAAAGGGAAATCTTTGGGGGAAGGAGAGGAAGTGAGGATGTTGCCAAACGAGGGAGGTTTGAAAAAATGGTCGGCTAGGTTTGACAATACGGACGGATTAAAAAATATGTTTGTTAGGTTTGAAAATGCATGTAGTGATAAAGAGTTAATATTTTCTAGCTGCAGTTATTTAGAACAAATAATTTTATTTAAATCAAATAAATGTAATTTACATCAATTAAATCTGATTCACTTCATTTGAAAGAAATCATGATTTTTTTTCCAACTTGTCATAAACTAACCAAGGCGCGTGCTTTGGTGGTAAATCTTTAAGTTCAGAACCGCAGAATATGATTACTTGAGCATTGGCAGTGGCCTACGTCATCAAAATCGTCGAGAGTGCATCGGCCCAATGGGATTCTGACTGAGCTCTGACTGGACGGGACAGGTTTCGGCCCACTGTCATAGCCTCTGACCGAACGAGAAATCGTCGAGTTTGAACGGGCTAGTGCGCGAGTCCAGAAGGTTCTTCTCCCAGGGTGCGCTGCGTTACTTTTCGTGCGTGAGAGCAGCCTATAGACCTTTTCCGTGTACTCTCGTTCCCAGCTACTTGACAGGCGTATCCGCTATGGGTGACGAAAAAATAATGAAACGTTTCAACCTGCAAATAGTAAAACAATAGAGGGAGGAAAAACGAGAATGTGTAAAGTTTACATTCACATCCTAAATGCCTTCTTATTTGCGTAGCGACGGCAAAACAATGTCTTCGCCCATACTGGAAGTGACGACAATTCAAGATGGCGGCACACTTGCAGAAAAGGTCTATAGATGCTGTTCACACTGTGCGCGGTTGAACATTTGGCGCCGATGTGTCGTCTTTAGAATGCTTTAATACTACGTTGTCCGCGCGCAAAGTTAGTTAGTTTATAATATATATCTCTACTGTTTCATACATGTCAGTAACGTTTTTGTTTGTGGCGTCTAATTGTTTAATTGCAAGTGCACTAATTCTCTGCCGTTAGCAGCAAGAAGGAGCAAGTCTTTGGGCCCAACCAGCAACAGCCATCAAGCTTCCACAAATTTTCGACGATAGTCGAAGAAGGTATACACCATCGCGTCTCTATGGGAATTGATAGCCTTACACATTCTATTCCCCCTGACCCACTGACGCAGTTTTGTTCGGTGACTGACGTAAGAGTAACTACACCGCGCGTAAACCAAGTGGCGGCGAAGGTGTATCAGGGGTTGCGCATTAACTCCCTTTGAAAGAGGAGGTGTAGAACATAAAAGGAGAATCGGTGTAACTGTTAATACTACAACTCCTTTCACACCCTATATATTAACAAGTAGCTTCACCTGTAATAAACACTTTTTCTTTTTTTGCTTTAAGGGGTTACATTTTAAATTACTGAGGACTCAGCAACGGACCAAAGAATCCATTGAAGGTGTGCACCGCATTGAGAAGGGTGAAGTTAAATTCTTTGCGTGACTGTATTTCATACCTTACTTGTTAATCTTTACCTATTAAAACGAACTTATGACAGTTCGTCGTGGTGCTTAGCAAACTACTCAAGATAATTAAATTATCGTGTACAGCAAAGCCTTTACGATAACTAAGTTATCGTATATGTATAACATCGCACGAAGCCGTTATATACATGTGATCCGCTAAGTGCTTCTATTCGGGAGTTTCTGTAAATCGCTTTTGCTCCGCAACATTCCACCGGCTCTCTTTGCGTGCGCACCATATCGTCATCAGGTATCGTTATCGGAGGGCAAAAATGGAGAGTTTTAGGGAACCGATTTTGCACGTTCGATACGGTATACGATGGGCCCTCCGGTACGAACTGCGCGCATGCAACCGCAGAAGATTGGCGCATGCGCAGTGCGTACCGGAGGGCCCATCGTATACCGTATCGGATGTGCAAAAACGGGTTCCTAAAACTCCCTAATGACGCGTTCTAAACTCCCTATCAGTTCCCAGAAATAACAAGAAATCGTCCCCCGCTCCCGTGGCTCCCTCTCTCGGTGGGAGATGAAACAACGAGCTCGTCACATTTTTTAAACGGTAACTGATAACGTGCTTACGTTATTTATATCGAGTGACGGGTAACGTGATTACATTACTCGTTACATCCCTTAGTCCGCTCGTCTGCAAACTTTTGCCCCTTTTTTCCCCACACAAACTACCATTAAAAAAAAACAAAAAAAAACCAGCACCCACGTTTTTTCTTTTTTGTGGTTTAGTGTAAAAAAAAAACTTTATCGGTACGGTAACGGGTTCGTTATATTTGCGAGTAATAAGTAACATTTCTCATTACTTCCTTTCTTTGGTAGCGCAGCACTGGCGCGCATGCGCAATAGCGGTGCCTCAGTTGCTGAGAGCGTAGCGGAGGGCAAAACACGATCCTCACTAAACTTTCCATTAGCTTGGTCTAATAAGAGGAAATCGGCCCCCGCGCCCGTGTGTCCCTCTCTCGACCGGAAATGGAACCACGAGCCCCGCTTTGTGTTTCGAGACCCGATTAGCGGGATCAGCCGGGGCGCCCTCCCCGCGAGCGGGCACCGACAATACCGCCGAGACAAGGCCCAAGCATGACGTCCTCGTGAGTGGAACCCGGACCCGTCCCCGAAGCGGCAAACACACTGAAGCTTGACGAAAGTAGGCTCGCAAGTCGGCAGTTGCGTCCGTACCCGCGTCGGCGCGCGGTAGCGTCGCGCTGGTTCTGGCACGCCATAAGACGCGCGTACATGCGGCGACGCTGTTGAGATCTAGGCGTCGCTGCGTGGATCCACTAATGATGACGTTTAGGGGGGGAACGGAGCAGGCCTTGTCTTATAGGTGGTGCTGGCACCGATCGCTCGACCGTGGCCGCAGAACGAGCAGTCGACTACGCGACAACAGCTGCTCCATTATGATCCTCCCACCCGTCCCCTCGCGTTCCATTGATCGCTCCCGGTTCGGGAGCTCTCCCGTTTCGCTTTCCGTTATGTGGTGAAAACGCGTCGCCCGTGTGTGTACCAGTCCGTGGCAATGAACTGCAGCGGACACTACGAGCCATCGGTGTCGATCCCGTGCCTTGCCAGTGTCACGTGACCTTGTTAGTGTCACGTGACCTTGTTAGTGTCACGTGACCTTGTTAGTGTCACATGCAGGACGCTGGATTATATCGGGTGACTCTGTATAGCGTGCGCCGCAGTCCGTTGTAAGCCGGAGTGTACGCGGTGGTGGTGCCCTCTTTCAGTGGGCATGCCTTGGTCGTGTGGTTCAGCGTGACTGGTGTGGCGTGCGAGACGCGCGTCAGGGCGAAGAAGCAGTAAAGCGTTAGTCTGTTCCCAAATGGCCACCCTTTTCGTCTCCCTGAAATATACAGGTATTGGCTCATTGATCATGAGCGTGCTAACCGTATAAAGTATCTGTCATGAACGCTGACTGCAGTTTATGTTTTGTATGTTTGCTATTCAAGATCTTAAACGGAGAACGCTACTTCTATAATCGAATAAAATAAACGAATGAAAAAGGCCTTTAATTTTGAGCGGATTCCCTCCTTCGTGATGATAATAATAATAAAAAGAAGAAAAAGAAGAAGAAGAACCTTTTGAGGGCCGCACATTATATTGACTTGTCAATAAATATTGTGGAGTCACCTTCTGCATTATGCGTTGGGGAGCCGTGTTTATTTTATAGTTGTTGCGGAATGTTTATTGGTAATTGTATTTTTCAGTACATAAAAAAAGCGAATGAAATACATTCTTGTCTTGTATTTCCGTTGGATTGTGTGTGTGTGTGTGTGTGTGAAAACGTTTATTGTGCCTGCAGCTGTAAAACTAACGGTTAATTGGACGCGGCCTCACATCTTCGCCGGCAGCTTCGAGGGCTTTTGCCTATCGAAGAGCGCCGTGATCTGCTGGACGGCCCGGAGCTGGTGCTCGCAGTCTTCCTTGCCGATGACTTCATGGAGTTCCGGTGGGAGGTCAGCCTCTCGGTTGGATTCACCTTTCGAAATGCACATATACCAACAACCGCCGGTTCTGTCTCAATAAAGCGCTGTGTGTAAAACGGTGTTTAGAACATTTTTTAAGGGCTCATCACCGCTGGCTCTCCACATTGGTGCGATGTGTTTTGAACCATCAAACTCAAAAATTGGTCCCAACAATATCAAGGTTATACACGGGGAAGAGTGCACCGAAAATTTCTCGATCCAAATAAAAATGTCCAAAACGAGACGTTTGTATTGTCTTCTATGTCTCTCTTTCGTTTTTCCAATTTAGACACCAACACGCTCAGCCATCCACGAATAAAATGGTACTCCCCAATGGGGCGTTCTCTTAACTTCCAGTCAAGCGCACGAGGCGCCCTCTTCCGGACCCCGCAGAAATCATGGACTCGGAGGAAATCCGGCGCTTTCCCTTGTTTCCCCCAAAAGCAAAATCTTCTTCACGCAGCTGTGCAAAGTGTAGAGAAAACAGCGGAAACGGTTGTAACCTTCCGAGTCGTTAGGTGGCGAAACCGTCCACCTCTCTACGCCGGCCTCGTGGCTCAACTTTCCGTTTCACGCTGATTTGGCTTCGAGTTTTGGCCCATTTTAAGCTCCGGTGGTTTCCCGAAAAATGATTCCCTCTCACGACCTTTTTATTTCTATCTGCTTTCTTTTTTGATCATATAATTTTTTTTTTTTTTTTGAACAGGATTTGCAGTGAGGGAAGGCTGGAAGGACGGTGATGGTTTGTTCCGATTCTGACGCCTCTGAGTCTGCTCTCTTTGTTCGATCGTTCCGGCGATGGCGGAAAAGCAAGCTTTGATTCGTTGCAACTCACGCCTACACCGTACCACCTCTTACAACCTAGTTCGATCATACGAACACTCAACAAACAGACCCAAAAGAAAAGAGCACGGATGAAGCGCGCAGTCGTCGCGTTCTTTAACCGGCACCCTCAAAGTTATCGCGCTTGGACGAGTAAGTGTTCGCTACAGGTTCATTTCGCGCCGTCGAAGATCATCCTCGAGACAGACGATAACTTGCTTTACCAGGTGCCGTGCGTTCTCAACTTTGGAGCCGAATGCTTCGGATGATGCGCGCGAGTTGTCGGTATGCGAGGTCTCGGCGATGGAGGTCGCGAGTGTCACACAGCCGCCGATGCCGCGTCCCTTCTCCGACCTTGTCGCCGACGCTCACGAGTTGGAGCGGGCAAAGGACGGCGTGCGCGTGCGGGGAGCACGGCTGCTGAGGATCGCTGGGACACCCACTGAGTTCATTACCGTGTTTTGCCAATAGCACCGAGAAGACAAGGCCTGCAATCTTCCTTCCCAAACGTCATCATTAGTGGGCCCCACGCAGCGCCGCCTATGCCGCCAGCCCGTCCTGCAGCGTCTATAGTACAATGAGCGCGACAGTAGCACGCGGCGACGCCGAGACGGATGCGTATGCCGCTTTGAGCCGTATTTGGCCGAGCTTCAGCGTCTTTGCCGCTTGGGATGGGTCGGAGATTCACTAACGATGACGTCACGCGCAGGCCTTGTCTTTTATATGGGGTTTTGGTTTCGCGCGCGCCGGACAAGACGTGCATCGTGACAGGTGAAGCTCCTTGCTTCCAGAAGGACCAACACGTGCCTGTTGGGCTATGGAGTTGCGCATCAAAGTAAGACGTGTTGTAGGACGCATAGACAGCGGGAAGTTATTGGCGACCGTAATCTCACCGAGATATATCTTTTTTCTTATTGGCGACATGGGCGACCAAAAGCGTCGTTTCATCATCGGCCGAACGCTCGCTGTGACGTCTTTAGTGGGGTTAATTCTACTTTCATCTACGGAAATCGATCGTTCCATGCCAAACGATCCAGGCCTAAATTTGACCCTCACGGATTCGATCTCATAAAAAATTTTAAGGAGTGTTGGTGATGTAAAAGTACCTTTTCTGAAATATTTGTACTGATAATGCAATTAATGCAAAGGTGCAAGCTAGTTGGACAAGAATAACGATAATAATCCCTGGAGAAAAAGAACAGGGGGGGGGGGGGGGGGGGGGAGCAAAGGACAAACACAAATCTCCACCACCAAACAGAGCCACGTGACATGGTGCGCGACTGAAAAAAATCAACCAGGTCCTAATATCGAACCAGGAACCTTTCCATTTCCAGTAAAGCACTAAAAAAAAAAATTCAGGGCGTTTGGTTTTGTTGGTGTTAGACAGGTGGCAGGCTGTTGCAACCCGTTAGCTCTACTTGGTTTAACACTCCTCGTTAGCTATATGTTAGTAGAGCGCTCCAATGGAAATGAAGAGCAACAACGCATAAAGTTGGCCGAGTAGCCCCGCGTCTGTCGTTACCCTACTCGTCCCGCGGCGTTCCCCTTTCAGGAAATGAAAAGGTCCCTGGTTCGATACCAGGACCAGGTGGATTATTTCAGTCGCGCTCCAGGCACCTAGCTGTCTTTGGAGATTTCATCCTGTCCTTTGTCCTCCTTGTTCCCCTACTCCAGGGATTATTATAGAAAACTATTTTTTTTATTAATATTTATACGACATTTGGATTTTTCCAGAAAACAGGGACGGTTTGCTAGAAACAGCCTCTCAGCTGAGACTGGGAGAAAGAAAGCACTGCCCAAGTCAGCGCGTGGGCTGAGCGGGACGCAAACTGCGTCCCAAGGCGCTCGCGTGCCCCAGCCTCTGCAGTGCTTTCTTTGACGCAGACTCAGCTGAGACGCTGGTCTAGCAAGCCGGCATAGACTCCAGAGGGTAAAACAAAAAACACACAATAAATACAAATGTTTGAAACGAGACTGCGAAATGAACATAATTTCTTTTATGAATATATTCTTCTGAATTATTCAATATGTTCTGTCAGGTACTTCCGAGTATTTTTAAGGGGTTAGATACGTTAGAAACGTCATAAGAACCTGATATTCACCTTTGATTTTCAAAAACACGCTACCATATGAAGACTTAAAACGGTTCATTAGTAGTAAGGAAAACAGCATATATTTCCGCGTGCGAATAGCTGAGCAGCGTGCTTGACTCCCACTGGACGGAGTTTCATCCCCACAAGCGCCTGCCATTTTTTTTTTTTATCTTACTTTTGTTTGCGTGACTAGAATGTTCCAGACGACCCGAGAATCTTCTTGTTTGCTCGAGCTCGGGAACTTCTAGATACCCACTCGCTTACAAAAGGATCTTCACATGGCTGCTTGAGTCAGTCGTCCTTCCGTCGCCGTCAAAGTATGTATACCGTCTTTATTACTTTATGTTTCTCGACACAAGTTCGCAGCATTAAACGTTCATTTTAAGCCTCATTAATCAAGTTTATGTTTTTATTCGTGACAATATTTAGAAAAAAATATTTTGATAAAAATAATGTGTTACAGTGTTTCCTAAAATAAAAGTATAATATTGAACATATAGCAAAATACTAAGTTAAACAAAAAAAAAAACTCATAAACACGATCGGTCTAAAAATACATACTCAACGGTTATAGACAGTGTAGACTTCACACAAAAAACAAGCAAAGTAAAAAAAAAACAAATATCAAAGAAAAATCGAGAAAACAATTTTTGAGTTTTGTTAATTCCAGTATTGAAAATATAAAAAAAAAAAGCTTTCAAAGCGAAAACCAAAAGGTGTTCGGTCTAAAACTACATAATTTTCGACTATACACCAACTCATGTTTACAAATAAACCGGAGCGCCCCTAGCGGACGCCACCGGCGCCGCGCATGCGCGATTGAGTGTGGCCAAAAAGCTCGCCGTCGCCCGTAACGTAACCAAACTGTTGGAATACGATGTTACCGGCGTCGGTGTGAGTCCCCGTGCTCTTTTTCGCGTTGCAATGGTCGATTCTACGTCTTTCTGGCAATGTCTGACTACTTTAGCGGCCTCAACGAAATTAACGAGGCTCGTTACACCGCAAAACTTCGCGTGAATAATGTGACATGTGGCGATTTGTTCCGCGTGGATACCCCAGAATGGACGCTAAAGCCTGATTCGCACGCTGAGATTCAGTCCTGCACTTAGTTCTTATCGCAATGACCGGAGTTTGATCTGCGGGACGCTGTCGTTTGAACGAGCAGATGACAACAAGCAGAAACGTTTGAAAGAGCAGACGACAGTTCGAAACGATCAGGCGGCCGTTCAAACTGAAGACGCACTGAACGTAGTCGGCAGGTGGTCCGTACAACTTTACGGTTTTCCCGTGTTCATGTTGGAACAAAACAAATAAGTCTGACGACCACAAGTATGTGTGAATTCAACCCAAAGTGCTTCCCACCCAAGCAATCGTGGTCCGACGGCGTCTAGTTTTCTCTTTTCACGGCACATATTCACGTTCTCGGACGAACCGAGCACGTGAAAACTGACCTTCAAACCTTTCTCGACTTTTTTGGTACAGCACCCGTCGCGGCGTTTAGACGAGAAAACAGGTTTTTGTCTGGTTTCTTCCAAAATAACGCAGGAGGCATGTCTCGCATAGGGACTTCCGCCCACAGCCCCAGACCAGAAGTGCGCCCGACGCGCTACCACCGCGACGTGACGTAACAGAGGTGAGACAACAAACGAACAGAGTTTGAATAAGTATTATATTCTGAAAGCGAGAAGAATATGTTTTTAACATTGGCCCATTGCAACCCCGTTGCGCTATATAACGCAATGTGGTTGCGATGTAAAAAAATAAATAACATAATATTTTTGCTTTTAGAAAATAATACTTCTTTCAAACTTTGCTCGTTTGTTGTCTTATATACAGGGTGTTTCAGAAAACGCAGGCAAAATCGCTCCTGCGAAAAGTAAGCATCGCGCAGAAAAAAGGTTGATGCCGTGTTGGGGTCTGCCCTAGAGTACAGTTAGAAAAAATAATAACGTTTAGAAAAAAATATTTTTTTAAAGATTTTTAGAAAGTAACTTTTTATTTTAGTTACTTAGAAAGTAACTAAATTTTTATTTTTTTAAGATTTTTTAAAGATTTTTAGAAAGTAACTTTTTATTTTAGTTACTTAGAAAGTAACTTTTTATGAGTGATCACAGTAAGTGATCACTCATTACAGGCTCTTTCGTTTCTAAGCCTTTGTCTTGATTTTAATTTAAAGCAACTTGTACAAGAGCCTACACGATGTTCATCTCATTCTTCCAATGTATTAGACCTCATTCTCACTACAACCCCTGAGCTTGTGTCTCCCTTAACATACTTACCAGGTTTAAGTGACCATTGTGTTATTCAGTTCGACCTGCAGGCATCTGCTTCCTCATATAAAGCATTTAAGATTATTCGTGACTACAGAAATGCCGATTTTGTTTCAATTAATAATGAATTAGACACGTTTCTAACTGATTACATCTCACGTTTTCATACGCGAACGGTTGAAGAAAATTGGTCTCTCTTCAAGCAAAAAGTGAGTGACCTAACTGACCAGTACATCCCTCTGAAGCGCATCCGCTCTAATTCACAGGCACCTTGGTTTAACGCACGCCTTAAGCGTCTGCGAAATAAAAAGAAACGGTTATTTCGGCGCGCAAAATTCACAAAAAGTGCTGAGCGCTGGGACGCTTACGAAGCTGCTGATACGGAATATAAACAAGCTGTCGCACAATCAAAGCAGGAGTTTTATCAGTGTACACTTTTTTCTCTTTTAAAAGATAACCCACGAAAGTTTTGGAGCGTGGTCAGCGGTAGTAGATCCAGTGCGGTCGAGCTTTGTGATGCGAATAATGTTCCTGTAGATCTAAACGATTGTTGCAATGTCCTGAATGATGTGTTTGCTTCTTATTTTTCCCACACGACTCCTACCTGTTACCCCATTGTTTTCAGCCCTAATTATAGTCCTATGTTTCCTGTTAGTATTGATTCATTTGGTGTCGACTGTTTAATCCAGAAGCTTAAAATTTCTGCGTGTGCTGGGATTGACGGAATCAACTCAAAATTCCTGAAGAGCACCGCCACCTATTCATCTTTGATTCTTTCCGAAATTTTTTCACAGTCTTTGCAGTGTTGCACGTTACCCAACGATTGGAAGGTAGGGAAGGTGGTTCCTTTGCATAAATCAGGTACTGCTCACTCCCCACTTAACTACAGGCCCATATCATTGACTAGTGTGCCGTGTAAATTACTTGAACATATCATTTACTCTCACCTTGTTGCCTTTCTCGAGTCCAATTCTTTTTTTACTAATTGTCAACACGGGCTCCGAAAATTTTTTTCTTGTGAAACACAGCTCGTATCGTTTACTAATGACCTGATGGTTGCCATTGATGCCGGGCTAATAGTTGACTGCATTTTCTTAGATTTTGCTAAGGCTTTCGATTCTGTCTCGCACGACCTACTTCTCTTGAAACTGAGTAAACTTAATATCGATCCTAACATCTTGGGCTGGATTAAATGTTTTTTATCTAACCGCTCACAATATGTTTCTGTCAATGGGCATGATTCTTCTACTACTCCTGTAACGTCCGGGGTACCACAGGGATCTGTCCTAGGGCCTCTCTTGTTTTTAGTCTATATTAACGACCTCCCATCGCAAATTGTCTCCTCTATTAAATTGTTCGCGGATGACTGTGTACTTTATCGCGTAATTACTAATGCCCAAGAGTGTGCTATACTACAGTCAGACCTCGACGTAGTTTCTTCTTGGTGCGCTGAATCCCTAATGAAGCTTAACGTTACTAAATGTAAAAGCATGCGTGTTTCGCGACTCTCTAAAAACACTGACCCTGCCATATACATCCTTAATGATATACCATTAGATACTGTTGCTTCATACACGTATCTTGGTATGCACATAACTCATAACCTTTCCTGGAACATGCACGTCGACTATGTCTCTAATAATGCTAATCGTATGCTTGGGTTTTTGCGGCGCCATTTTCGTTCCGCTAATCTTCCCGTCAAACTGCAATTATATAAAGCCTTAGTCAGGCCAAAACTCGAATACGCCTGTTCCGTTTGGGATCCGGGTCATGTAACATTATCACAAATTCTCGAATCAGTCCAGAACCGGGCAGCCCGTTTTATCCTTTCTAATCATTCTCGTACTGCTAGTGTTTCATCAATGAAGACAACTTTGGACTTACCTGACCTTGCTTTACGCCGTAAATACTTTCGTCTTTGTCTTTTCCATAAAGTTTATTATTCTAATCCAATTCTAAAAGATCAACTACTTTTTCATCCGTCATATGTGTCACCTCGCCACGATCACCAGTGTAAGGTTGGCACGCCGACATGTCATACGAACATCTATTTTGACTCTTTTATTCCAGGAACATCTAGCGAATGGAACCACCTCCCTGCCTCCATCGTGTCCATCCAGGACGTCACATACTTCAAGAAGCTTGTCAACGATTTCATCTGTACCACCCACTCCTCTCTGTAGAGCCTCCGGGCATTGAGAGTATGAAAATAAATAAAATAAATAATTTGTTCATTTGAAGACCATATAGTTTCAATTAGAAACTTACTGGGCATCATCAATAATCCCTATATCAACACTTTCTAGACAAGTATAGAGCATGCCGAGCATGTTACCATGTTTTGAAAAACCCTTCGATTCTGACGCGTATTCTGGTTTCGGATTCTTATCCAAGCGCATCTTTGCGGCAGCTGTCCTGCCGTCCGACGGCTAAAGCGCGGAACTGAGGCCAGCCCAAAAGTCATAGCTCCATCTTGCAATGTCATGCTCTTTTGAAATTGAGGCGTTCCTTATCGCCTGGCACGCGCGAGCGCTACACTCATGGGCGTACCAACCGGGGGGCAAAGGAGCCGCTTGCCCCCCCCCCCCCCCCCCCCCCCCCCCTGAAACGGCCGCCACTGGGCAGGGCAGACACTGGCCGGCGGCGCCCAAGGAATACCAAGGGCACTGCCCCCCGACCCGCGCGGGCATGTTTTTAACCCGCAGGCGATACAAACCCTAGCAACGGCGCTCACGCCGGATTGGCTGGTTCGTGGAGCCTTGCTCCACGAACAAGGCTCTGCGGTCCCCTCGCGAAATCCATCCGCGAGACATGGGCCGGACGGGCCGTCCGAACCAGGACGTAGGCCCTTACACAAAGTAAAGTTTTGCTTGCTTGCTTGGAGATAGGCGCTGCCGCCATCAACATAGGCAATGGATGCAATGCGAGTTTCCGAAGAGGTAGCGTAACTTAGTGATGAGATGTCTGCCTCATACGTATCAGACCCGGGTTCTATTTATGGTGTGGGCTTACTTCTTTTTATTTTTTTTCCTCGAACATTTGGTTTTGTCGAGACATTTGGCGATATTTACGACATTTCTTTTATTTACCCTTAACACACATACAAAAAAAAAACGAATGTTGTTGACGAAACATCGCTGAACTAAATCGTATGGGACTCTATTTACGGAAGGGGGGGGCTAAGTGGGTTAATAGATTTGTAATTAGCAGCCGCACACTGTCGCCGCGAAGCGGCGTGAACGCTGGCGCGGAAGTGGGTTAACGCGCTTCGAGTGGTACACGCGCCGTCCGAATCCGAAATTTAAGTTCCCGCGTGTTGCCGAGCAGCCAATCCGGCGTGAGCGTCGTTGCTAGGGGGTCTATCGCCTGCGCCGTAGAAGGAGGCAGTGACCAAGGCGCCGGGTGCGCATACACCAATTGGCCCTCTCCTCCCCTCCCCCTCTCCAACCTTTTACAACGCCTACACGCACACACGCCGTAAAAGTTAGTGATGGACCGAATCTGCCGAACTTCGAGTTCGGCAAAGTTCCGCACATGCCGGTATTTTGAAGGAAAGTTCGGCAAAGATTCGGCAAAAATTTGGCAAATGTCTGTGCACGCGCACGAACTCGACGGGGCGGTGGATCGCAAATGGACGCCGCGCAGTCGCGCGGTTACGGAGATCGGTTACGGCGAGGTGTGGAGTAGGCGACACGGTAACTGTGCGTTTGTGAGCTTTCGCGAGTGTGCATGTTCTCTTCAATATTTTCTGCCTCAAGAACAGAATATCGACCAGTAATTTACGCAGTCCACTGCGCAAGTGACAAATGATTCGGTGCATTGTGGAAAACGTGATTTTCATTTCATGCAACGAGGTAGTTCAAACATTGACTGACAACTGACAATTACGCTCAGCGTGCGCAGCTCACTCTCGACAAAAGGGGCAGAGTCACGAGAGCTTGCCAGAATGTATGGGATGCATCTGGCATCCTCGTCATATTGTGATACATGTTTTCTCGCTTCGTTTCTTTCCTTTTTACATACTTTCTGTAGTGTGTATATTCTGTACATTTATTTGTCTGTTTTTTTTTTTATATGTAGTGGCGGGCTGGCAGCAGACATGTACAAGGCACTCAAAAAAAGTAATTAAGTTAAGTTACTGAGTGTTAGTCTCAAAAGTAATTTGAGGAGAGTAGAACTTACTGAAATGGAAAGTAATTCTGTAAATTACTAATTACCGTAAAAAAGTAGCAAATTACTTTTGAAGTTACTTTTATTTTTTTCTATGCTAACAAGGAAGTACTTACATGGGTTTTGATGAGTGAGCGAAATTTTGCTAGCCGAATATAAAGCGGCTTGCGTTTTCACAGAAACGCTTTAATAGCTGGTTCTGCTTCTGCAAGCCTAATTGTTGTGTGCTTCTTTTTGGTCAAGGATGTTCTGCGGATGTATCATTTCACCTTTGAGGGTAAGCACTGCCTGAGCTTGATTTTGCAGACAGTGTTTGATTGCTTACAGTGTTGCGTAAAGTACGTTTAAAAACTACTTGGAAGTTCAAAGTAAATGAGAGGTTATGTACTTCAAGGAAGGTAGTAAGTACACCGGGTGCAATGTACTTTAAGGAACATACTATAAATACAATGAACTTCCAAAGTAAAGTTGAAGTACTTTTTAACACACTCTTTCATAATGCCCTTTCATTCCCTATACATCTCTTTTTTTTTTTCTCTGGCCGGTATGCATTGTTTTAGGGAAAATCGGTGGTGAATCAGTTTTTCTTCGGCAAGGGCGGCAAAATCGAAGGTGCATCAATTGTTTTTCTCTTCTTTTTTTTTTTTTTTTTTATTTGGCGGCGAATAATACGCTATAAAGTAATTGCTTTATTCTCGCTGACGAACCATTTAACAAAATCAACTTATAAGGCACTTATTTGTATCGGTCTTATAGCCGCCATTTCTTCACTCAGAAAAATGACCAGATGACGTCTCGAACGACAGCACAAGCTATACAGGAACACCAGATTAACTTCAGAGCGGGTGCTGCACTTTGTTACCTCCCTTGAGTGAGGATGCAGTGTGTGCACCTCCTGTAGTGGGCAAGAATTCCTACATTAGGGAGAAGCGATGACAAGCCCTTTCTTTAAATGCGTCAAGTCTCCTTGAGCTTCAGGATACAAAGGAACGCTAGTCTTCGGCGCTAATCCCACAGTTACTCGGCCTCTCTTGAGTCGTGTCTGTTCGCTCCCCGCGCCTCGTAGCAGTGTTGTTGCTGTGGGGGGCTCGTTAAAATTTTGGGCGTTTTTGGACTATCCAAATCACTTTCTTCCTTTCACCCCCCCCCCCCCCCCCCTCTTTTACGCCACATGCTTCCCCCTCTGCAAATATCAGCCGATCTTCCAACGTCTTTTCTTTGTTGATAGGCAAAACAACCACAAAAATTAGAAAGTAATTTGTAATTTGAGTGGAAGTCACTTGGAAAAGTAGTTAAAGTAAACTACTAATTGCCAGAGTAGAACTGTAATTGAAAGTTACTAAACTACCCAGAAAAGTAGTTAAACTACAGTAACTTGAGTAAAGTAGTTGAACTACGTACAAGTCTGGCTGGCAGACGCTCTGCGTAAGGGTTGTCACCTATCTGCCTAGCCCCACACACCATCACATGGGCCAAGAAAGGTGTAGTTTTACTGCAGAGGAGAAATCAGCAGGGTCCAAGATGGTCACAATGGAGGATGGGGACTGTTGCAGTCGCTGATGGCTTGAGGAATAAATGGCCGATTGAAAGCGTTAGTAGAACCAGAAATGTGTTTGATGGCGCAGACGTTGTTGAGGCGAGAAGATGTTCGTTCGCGGAATAATAACAAAGTGGTTTTGAGGTCGGGAATGTGGTAGTACAGTTTGTGAATAAGGCACAACTGAGAAACTTTGCTGCGAAGCTGCAAAGAGGACATGGTTAGTTGAGTTTTTAGCGCTAAGACACAGCACGAAAAGTCATAAGTGGATGAAATGAAGCGAGCACCTCTGTTCTGAACTGCCTCTAGGGTATTGATGAGGTACAGTTGATGGGGATTCCAGATGGTTGAAGCATATTCTAATTTTGGTCTGACGTACGTGTCAAAGGTTAGCTTATGGACAAAGGGTGGAGCGCTCCTTAAGTTACGTCTTTTTAGTCCATGAGTTCTAGGTGAATCGGCAGTAATAGCTTCAATGTGGTTATTCCAGGAAAGGTCAGATGTTAGTCTTACACCAAGGTATTTATACAAAGTAGCGGTCTCAATCAGATCGAACTCCAAGAAGGAATTAAATGACAGGATGGTTTTTTCCTGGTGAAGTGAATTAATTTGCATTTAGACTTGTTTATTAACATAATCCACTCTTTGTACCATTTGTTAATTTTATCTAGATCTTCCTGAAGCTGATTATTATTTTGCATACAAGTTACTTTGTAATATATGACGCAGTCGTCGGCGAAAAAGCGTAGTTTTGAAGAAATCCCAATGGGAATGTCATTAATAAATATTAAAAGGAGTAAGGGCATAAAGCACGAACCCCTGGAGAACACCAGAAGATACATTTATTAAGGAAGATTCACAATCATTATGGACGTGAGCTGTACACGGGAAAAAAGAAAGTCACGAATCCGTGCAAACGGTTATTGGTTGAGGCAAAGAGATGATAGTTTAGAAAGAAGGCGTTGATAGAGAACACAATCAAACGCTTTTGAAAAAACAAAAAAAAACTGCGTCAGTCTGGACTTGACATTCAAAGTTAGTGTGCAAGTCATGGATGAAGTCGCAGAGCTGTGTTTCGCAGGAACACAGCTCTGCGCTTTGTGTTTCGGGAAGTACCTTTTGAAAACCGTGCTGCTGTTTAAAGAAAAGAAATGGGATGATAGGTGCCTCATGATATTAAAGTATAGGATATTCTCAAGTAGTTTGGAAGAAATTAAAGTCAAAGAAATAGGGCGATAATTAGATGAGGAAGAGCGGCTGCCCTGTATAAAGACTGGGATAACACTTCCTACCTTCTGGTCAGATGGAAGGCAGCTTTGAGATAAGGTCTGATTAAAGATGAATTTCAAATATAGAAATAACACTGGTGTTTCGTTTAAATTTTAGAGTTGATGTTATCGGTTCCAGGGGACGAAGTAAGGTTTAGTTTATCAATCAATTGTTTAATACCGGTGGAGTTAACGTTAACAGGAGGCATGCGATCGTAAAGCTCTTCAGGGAGAGTGGGGACGGAGTCCAAGCACTCGTTAGTAAACACTGATGAAATGTTTTTGTTAAACACAGAACCATCATGCTCGACGTTGCACAGCCGACATTCCTAACTCTCCCCATCTTCCTAAACGTCCGTGTGTGTTCTAACACCAGAAACCGGAATTTAAAGGTTAAAAACGGCACGTCGCGAATATGGAACGCGCACTTTCATGTAAAGTTGACGTCAAGTGACTCAAATCGAAAAACATGCATATTTACAATATTGTTATCTCTTCTGGTGAACGCTCAGCAACCGTTGCATTCGTTTTCGCGCACGAAACGGTGACTTTCAAAGAAAGTAAGAACGCAGTGATTGACTTTATTTTAACAATGTAAACACACTTGCAGGCGTGCGCTGATGAAGCCTCAAAATCAAAACTCTCGTAGCGTGATTCGTGACTGCGCCGGCTACCCAACCTCGTTGTCACGCCACTTTCTGCAAGCAAACACTAAAATTGCCAGTAAACACACAAAAGCGACATCGACACAATTATCTTCTAGAATATCACCTTATTTAGTCATAACTGTTTCAATAGCCACTACATGTATTTTTTTTTAAGAAGAAACAACAAAATTTTTTGTTGTCGGAAGAAAAATATTAATGTTAAGTCAGGTAACATTGTATTTTTGCCGAATCATTGCCAAATCTTTAGAAAAGTTCGGCAAAAGCTGTGCCGAATTTTCGATTCGGCAAAAGTTCGGCCCATCACTAGTAAAAATATGCAACCCGGGGGGGGGGGGGGGGGGGGGGGTCTGGTTTGCCCCCCCCCACTCAAAAACAAGTTGGTGCGCCACTGGCTACACATTGTTTTTTTACGAGAGAGAGAAGGGAGGCGGGCGGACGGGCGGGCGGGCGGGCGCGCGAGACTGGCGAATTGTCTGGCCTTGGTTTCGCGCTTCGGCCGTCGGAGGGCAGGACAGCTGCCGCCAAGATGCGCCTGGATAAGATTCTGAAACCAGAGTACGTGCCAGAATTGAAGGGTTTTCCAAATCGTAAAATGCTCGGCATGCTTCATACTTGTCTAAAAAGGGTTGATATAGGGGTTATTGATGATTCGCAAAAAGTTTCGAATTGAAACTATGGCCTTAAATTAAACAAATAAAAAGTTACTTTCGAAAAAAAAGACAAGAACAATTTTTTCCAAACGTTATTATTATTTTCTAAATAGGCTCTTGGGCAGACACCCACACGACATCGACATTTTTTTCTCTGCGCTGCTTAGTTTTTGCAGGAGCGATTTGGCCTGCGTTCTCTGAAACACCTTGTATAATTACAAGACTTACAAGCCGCATGTAGGCGTGAAGTGTGTAGTTTTAGACCGATTACTTTTTAGTTTTCGCTTTGAGAACTGTATATTTTGAAACATTTTCAACACTGGCAATTAACAAAAAAAAAAAATCCCTTTTAAAACTGAACACTTTTTTCTAACTTTGCTCGTTTGCTGTGTGAATTATATACTATCTATAGCCGTTGAATATAATTTTAGACAGACAACTTTTACACATTTTCTTTTTTAACTTAGTATTGTGCTATATGTTCAATATTGTACATTTATTTTAGGAAACACGGTAACACATTTGTTTAACAATATATATTTCTAAATATACTCTGTTTGCTTTACTACTAACGCAGTTTTACGTCTTCATATGGTAGGGTGTTTTTTTTTTTAATAAAATGTCAATATCAGCTTCCTGTGACGTTTCCAACGCATCTGATTCCTTATATGCACTCCGAAGTACGTGACAAAACACATTGTATAATTGAGAATAATATATTCACCTACTAGAAATGCTGCTTATTCATCAATCTCGTTTTCAACATTTTTGAAAAAAAATTGAGTTTTTTACCCCTTGGGGTTTGTTCCCGCAAATTGCAAAGTGTTGGTAAAAAAAAAAAAAGAACAGGTATAGTAAAAAATATATATTGGAAGCGGTACTTTTACATCACCAATACCTGATACATTTTTTTTAAAACCGAATCCGTGACGGTCGAGTTTAGGCCTGGATCGTTTGGCGTGGAATGACCCAAATGAGAGTTATGTCAGATTGTCAACTTTGACGGTACGTATTTATAGCAACAACTCATTTCTTCATTACTACACACACTATCGAACTCGTCGTTTGCAACTGATAATCTTGGTCGTAACTTCACGGATAGGAACTGTAAGAGAGTGCCGTCGGAACATCTCGTCGTCGATGCCCTTGTTTCACGGGCATTTCAAAGACATTCAGATCAAAGGCATTCATAACGGGTGTCCACAAGGAATTTCTTCTCTCGAAAACGAGCCGGAAAAGTCAGCGCCTGTGCATAGAAAGCTCGCACTTTCACCGAATGCGCATTGAGATAGTGGATTTTCGTTGATGAAATTTTAAAATATGAGACAAACCTATATTTGTCAGTGTCAACGGAGGACGTGTTCGCAGACGACCGAGTAAGCGATGCTCCCGATTGGCGCAGCTAAAGTCACCGGATCGCGGTGAAGGTGGGCCATTGCCTTCCCTGCCTGCTAACCGGACACAAACAGATACTAACATACAGACGACCACCTCGTTAAGTCCGTGCTCCGGAGCGCGAGAGTTTGGCGCTCCTTTCACTAAACGGACAGGAGTGCCGCCGGAGACTGACCTTCGAGCGCGCTCTACGTGCACCGAAAATTTCGAGTGACTTCTTCGCGCTCCGTGACGTCACGTAAACAAACAAGATGGCTGCGCTGCTGTTGAGACCGTCGAGACGAAAGGCGTAGCCGGACCGCTGCCCCTTCTCAGCTGATTAGTGCTTAATCCAGCAGCTAAAAACGAGTTGATTTGAAAGCCAAGACAGCAATTAGCGTTCCGCGAAAGGTTTGTTCGTGCATCTCGCCTGAAAAAGAAATTCATCTATCAAACGGTAGCGTGCCGATAGCACAGCGACAGAAAAGTTGTCGAGATGAGGAGACATTCGGACCGCCCAGTCCCTTTTATAATGCTTAGCCCAGCGAATAAAGATACTTCGATTTGAAAGCCGAAACATCGGTGAGCGCTGAGGAAAAGGTTTGTTCGTGCGTCGCGCGCCTGAAAACGAATTGATCTATCGAACGAGCGTGCCGATAGCTTGGCGACAGAAAAGTCGCCAGTCAGACCGCAGCCCTGCTTAGAATGCTTAGCCCAGCGGCAGCGAATAAAGATACTTAGATTGGAAAGCTGAAACACCAGTTAGCGTTGCGGGCAAGGTTTGTTCATGCATACCGCCTAAAAACGAACTGACGTGCTATCGAACGACGGTGTGCCGGTATCGGCGTAGCTTCCGTCTCGCTGCGAGACGGAACCGACAGAACCAGGGAATCTCTGACAACTTTGAGGGTTTCCTGCGTCGACTAACGGGTTTAAGAATGGTGTCTTTAATTTCAGTTGGAACAGCATGCATGGTCAATAAATATATCGGCCAATGCTTCCACATATGTGCACGAAGCGAGTCTTCAAACCTTTCAGGAATATTAGAACGTTCGTAGAAACTTCATAACGTCGCCGTCTCTTTTGCTTTAGACTCTGCCGCTTCACGCGGGCCTAATTATTTATCCTCGAAGCATTTTCCGCTTCTGCCACCCGTATCCACGGTCGGGAGGAGCTCGTGTAGCCCGTCGATAGTTCCTGGCCGTGTACCAAATTTACTCGATCTAACTCTAGGGTAAAGGTAGCTATGGAAAACCTACTTGCGTCCAGCGTTTCTCTATTTTTGTTGTCACGTGACATAATCCGCCAGGGTAACTCGGATCTGTTCGAGTAGGTTTAGAGCGCAGCCTCGGTGTGTCGCGCTCCTGTACGCTATGCGTCGTTTAGTTGAGGCGCTCGGAGTATAAAACTCGGAGCGTCGGAGTAGGAGTAAAGGCGCATTCCCACCAGCGATGTAAGCAGTCGCGCGAGCGACTAGATCGCATCGCAAAAAAAGTTAGATGGTCACACCGGCGTGTGCGATGAGCGAGTCCAACGCCTTCGTTGGCGAGTCGTTTCTCGAAAACTCTCGCTCCGAACGCCGTTGATTGGCTCAGCCGCTCCGCGACTAGATCGCATCGCAAAAAAGTCGGGTCGAGTAGCGACTGCTCAAATCGCGTCGCTTTTTGCCCGCGATGGTCGCTTTTGCGATGAAAGTTATCGCGCGGCTAGATCGCATCGCCGGTGAGAACGCGCCTTAAAGGAGCGCCGACTTAACGCGCCCAATGGTTGATCATTCTCTGTTGCCATGGCAATCGCCACCTCGGTCCTTTCTTTGAAACTTCGGAAAGGTCTTTCTGAAACTGTCGCGCCAAGATCGCCGTGGAGCATCATCGCTGAAAACGTTCCTCGCCAATATAAGCGTCTTTAACACTGTGAATGCAAGCAATATTTATCAATCATTAAAACTTGAGTTTGGGCTATCTGGTTCATATTGAACAAAAGGTTAAAAGCTCGAAAAAAACGGGGACAATGAAGATGCGCACGCGACAAAACATGTTCTCAACTGTGTTTTTTTTTTTTTTTTCTTTTACAGCGCAGTTTTTAGGCACCTGTTTCCGCGTTGAGCGGCGTCGCCGTCGCTGTCGGCGTAACCGCAGGTTCGTTGCATTATGGGCGCCACAGTTTTCCCGCTAAATTTATTGGGGGAACTGAATTGGTGTTGAGGTCATGTTACGTCAGTTTTACCGCTAAATTTAGCTGGAGAACTGAATTCGCAGCGTTGCATTATGAGACGTCACAGACCTACACACTTATTCAGTTTCCCCGCTAAATTTAGCCGGGAACTGAATTAGTGTTGAGGTAACGTGGCGTCAATTTTCCAGTTGCGCAAGAGGAGGTGGCGAGAGTATGGAAGAGGAGGAGGGGAGGATACGTACGAAGGAGGAAGGTGTGAAGTATATATATATGGGTGGTTTCATCTCAAATCGTGCAGGCAAAAAGGTTCGAATTTTTAATTTCGATGAAAAAAATATATGTTATGGCGCCGTTTCTAAAACCGCAGTCATCACAAACCGCAAGTTCGTCGGATTTTTTGTTCTCGACTTACGAATTTTTAAAGAGGCCGCGGCGAAAAGCAGTGTTTTTCACACTCGCCGTGGGTCGGATGTTTCGCTTGATCTCCCGCCATGGATTTTCAGTCCACATTATATTATATTTTTTTAAAGCACTCTGTGGACACATTTAAAAGGCTCCAATACCATGAAATAATTTTAGGCGTTTTGCTGTTTTTCTGTAAAAATGTCAAAAACGCCTCCTCGGTCAATTGTTGACGAAATTTGACAATTAATTACTGGCGATCTACTTGGGTTACATCGATTTTTTTTATGTCCACGGAGAGCCCAAAACACGCTCTTTATATTTATTATAAAATGACTCGGCTGTATAAAATATCCTTTGCGGTACGTTTACGTTAATATTATGCAAAAACCACAAAGTACCATTTTTGAAATCGATTTTCTCAAAAAACCCATTTTATATTTTTTTTATTTTTTGTTCAAATGTAGATATGATAGTTGTCTACACGAAAATCAATTCTAGAAAGTGTATATTTTGTTTGTATGTTTTATACTTAGGCCTCAATATCGAAAGAAAACGTCTTTGTTTTGCAAGACCTAAGTCAGCACCCATGCGTCTCTATAAATTGTGAAAAAGATTTTTTGAATTTTCTTCTGCATTTTATAATAAATTATAAACGAATTTTGTATTGAATATTTATGTATGTTTTGATAAGAGCGGGAACCATGAGATACATATCTAGCCAAATCAGCAGGCCTAGTAGACTTTCAATAACCAAAAGGCACAGACGTTGTATTGCTTCGAATTATAAACCTTTCACAGTAAACTAGCACGACTAGCTATTAGCTGTCATATTACTAAAACAAAGAAAGTCACCACATCCGTCGTTATGTTATATACAATTCTTTCCGAAACCAAACACTGGGGGTTTGTTCACCGCACATCGCAACGGTCACCAGGGAATGTCCTTTCACTTCCGTAATACACAAAAGTGGTGACACAGAAACGGTCCGAAACACACAGAGAGTGTGTCATGGAGAGGGGTAGGAAATAAAGATAAATAAATAGGAATTAAATTGCCCAACTGCAATCTTAACGAAAATTGCGTTAAAAAAAATAAAGTATTTAGGTTCGAGTGGTGGCAAGGCGATAGATCCACGCCTGGTGGAGAGTCAGACAAAGAAGTCGACGGCACGTAAAGGTAAAACAAACAAAAAATCAATCGTTTAATAAAGACGGGAAAACTCAGCCGCACATGGCAAGAACATAAACCAACTCCTCCGGGCATTCTCTAAATGGGACGCAACCAAATGCGTGCGAACACGCTCTCTACATCACCGCCTAGGCCGCTACGCCATGACAAAATAAACCCAACAACTGAACAGTGCTAACCAACAGTTAGTAAGAAAACATTGAAAAAAAACAAAAAAACGTTCAAAAACGCACCCGAGAAACTAAGTTCAGCGGGGCGAAGAAACACACACGAGTCGGTCCCATGACACTGAAGTCTGGCAGGATGACGGCGTCCAGATGATGCTCGAATCTGTTTTTCCCTCTATTACGCACATCCATGACGGCTGTGAGGAACAGTGGCTGTGCGAAAGAAAGTGAAGAATAGATTCGAGCAAGCGATGCGCGAGAAGGTAACCGAGACTATGCCTGAAGCTTCATATCGGGAGAGGAGCTTTCGAGGTAGTTGCTGCAGTTACTCAAACTTTCTCTTTCCCCTTCCCTTTTTCAAAAGAACACGTCAGCCGGCGCTGACTTTTCATCTCGGGAGAAGCCCACTCTTCACAAACGGTTATAGTTGACAAGGAGGCTGACTTCGACCCAACTAGTCTCCGGGCAAAATACAAACACAAGTATATTTACCAACACGCTCGTTTTGATGTCAGTCTCCGGGCTTTGCTGTTTCCAAAAAGATAGCCCTTTATAAGGACAGAATGAGCGGGTTGGTGGGGATAATTAAACTTAAACAGCCCCTTCTCGTTTTCTTCCTCAAGTTTAATAGATAACCCTTCGGTGCTATCGGATCTCCCCGGAGAGAGAGAGAGAGAGAGAGAGAGAGCACGGCCGTTTCAAGGTAGGGATAGGGCGCTCGAAGCTGGGGCAAACAGGCGGTATCGTTTCACGCATGCACGGATGGCTGGTTTCAAATTTCCCCACATCCCTAACGAAACCGGCCCATCTTCGTGTGTGCGTCTGTGGGATTCCTGTCCCGCGCCGCCGGTTTTA
The DNA here is from genome assembly GCF_016920785.2 of Ixodes scapularis. Lineage (NCBI taxonomy): Eukaryota > Metazoa > Arthropoda > Arachnida > Ixodida > Ixodidae > Ixodes > Ixodes scapularis. The sequence continues at coordinate 99,847,587 of NW_024609879.1, read as the reverse complement.
GCGCGCACGCGGCGTTGTTTTGGCTGGCATAACCGTTGTTGACCGTCGATATTGTAAGGCCGTGGTGTCCTCATCCTTTCAGGCAACGATTCCTTTGCTTTCCCTTGTGCACTACTCTGACTGACTCCTCCTGGGTGGCTGTCACTGTTCGCCGCTTCAACGACACAATCGTACCATTTCACTCCTCGTGACACAGGGCGCGCTGCTCGCTTTACTGTCACGGGCCGTCCCATCTAACACAACGAGCGCGAAAGGTCGTGGTCATCTGCTGGCTCCGAAAGGGCGGGACGTTCATGCAGGCCAATGAGGACCCCGAATCAATACGACGTCTGCCGACTCGTACACGTTAAAAATTTACGACACCTGCTGGTCTGTTAAGAAGTGTTGCTTTCTCTTTTTGGAACTCCTCCGATGTAGCTTTCCGCCTATAATAAAATTTAAATAATCAATAAATATAACAGGGTGGAAATAATGTATTTCATATTTATGTGGGAACGTTGAAAAAAATAAAAAAACTATATCCAAGCTTGTGAAGACGCGCAATTCGTAAGTCCATTTAGTGCCGTAAAAACACGTTTTTGTACGATATTGATGCTTAAATATAAAACATACAAACAAAATATACACTTTCTAGACTTGATTTTCGCGTAGAAAACTATCACATCTACATTTTAACAAAAAATAAAAAAAAATAAAAAATGGGTTTTTTGAGAAAATCAATTTCAAAAATGGTACTTTTTGGTTTTCACATAACATTAACGTAAACGTACCGGAAAGAATATTTTATACAGCCAAGTCATTTTATAATACATATAAAGAACATGTTTTGGGCTCTCCGTGGACATAAAAAGTATTGATGTAACCCAAGTAGATCGCCAGTAATTAATTGTCAAATTTCGTCAACAATTGACCGAGGGGGCGTTTTTGACATTTTTACAGAAAAAAAGAAAAACGCCTAAAATTATTTTATGGTATTGGAGCCTTTTTAATGTGTCCACAGAGTGCTTTAAAAAAGATAATATAATGTGGACTGAAAATCCACGGCGGGAGATCAAGCGAAACATCCGACCCACGACGGGTGTGAAAAACACTGCTTTTCGCCGCGGCCTCTTTAAAAATTCATAAGTCCCGAACAAAAAATCCGACGAACTTGCGGTCTGCGGCGACTGCGTTTTTAAAAACGGCGCCATAACATATATTTTTTTCATCGAAATTAAAAATTCGACCCTTTTTGCCTGCACGATTTGAGATGAAACCACCCATATATATATATATATATATATATATATATATATATATATATATACTGGGTGTTTTCATCTCAAATCGTGCAGGCAAAAAGGGTCGAATCTTTAATTTTGATGAAAAAAATATATTTTATGGCGTCGTCTCTAAAAACCCAGTAGCCGCAAATCGCAAGTCCGTCGAATTTTTTGTTCTCGACTTAGGAATTTTAAAAGAGGCCGCGGCGGAAAGCAGTGTTTTTCACATCCGTCGTGGGTCGGATGTTTCGCTCAACCTCCCGCCATAGATTTTCAGTCCACATTATATTAATTTTTTTAAGCACTCTGTGAGACTATTTAAAACGTTCTAATACCATGAAATAATTTTAGCCGTTTTGCTTTTTTTCTGTAAAAATGTCAAAAACGCCCCCTCGGTCAATTGTTGACGAAATTTGACAAATAAATACTGGGGATCTACTTGGGTTACATCAATATTTTTTATGTCCACGAAGAGCCCTAAACACGGTCTTTATATATATTATAAAATGACTCAAGCTGTATAAAATATCCTTTGCGGGACGTTTATGTTAATGTTATGCGAAAACCAAAAAGTACAAATTTTAAAATAGATTTTCTAAAAAAAAACATCTATTATTTTTTTTTTTTATTTTCGTGAAAAAGTTTTTTTTTAATTTTTGTCTGCGTTTTGTAATCAATTATAAACGTCTTTCGTGGTATTGAATAGGTATTTATGTTTTGATAAGAGCGGGAAACCACGAGAAACATATCTAACCAAATCAGCAGGCCTAGTAGTTCTTCAATATCCAAGAGGCGCAGACGTTCTATTGTTTCGATTTATAAACCTTTCACTGTAAACTAGCATGACTAGTTATTAACTGTCATATTACTAAGACAAAGAAAGTCACCACATCATTCATATATTATATACAATTCTTTCCCAAACCATACGCTAGGGTTTGTTCACCGCACATCGCATAGATCACCAGGGAATATCCCTTCACTCCCGTAATACACAAAAGTGATGACACAGAAACGATCCGAAACACACGGAGAAAGTGTCACGGAGTGGGGTAGGGAATAAAAATAAATAAATAAGAATAAAACTACCCAACTCCGATCTTAACGAAGATTGCGTTAAAAAAAAAATAATAAGATTTCGGTTCGAGCGGTGGCAAGGCGATAGGTCCACGCCTGGTGGAGAGTCAGACAAAAAAGTCGACGACACGTAAAAGTAAAACAAAGAAACAAATATTTTATAAAGACGGGAAAACTCAGCCGCACATGGCAAGAACAAAAAACAACTCCTCCGGGCATTCCCTAAACGGGACACAACCGAATGCGTGCGAACACGCTCTCTACAGCACCGTCAGGCCGCTACGCCATGACGAAATAAACCCACCAACTATGCAATGCTAACCAACAGTTAGTCATAAAACATTAAAAAAAAAAACGTTCAGCAAAACCGCATTTGAGAAATAAAATTCAGCAGGGCGAAGAAACACACACGAAATAAAATAAAAAAAAAGTCTTAACTGACCGACGCCAAGTCCAGTCCCACGACACTGAAGCCTGGCAAGATGACGGTGTCCAGATGATGTTTAAATCTGTTTTCTCTCTGTTCCGCACAGCCACGACGGCTGTGCGGAACACTGGCTGTGCGGAACAAAGTGAAGAATAGATTCTAGCAGCGATGCGCGAGAAGGTAACCGAGACGTAACATGCCTCGAGCCTCATATCGGGAGAGGAGCTTTCGAGGTAGTTACTGCAGTTACTCAAACTTTCTCTTTTTCCCTTTTTCAAAAGAACACGTCAGCCGGCGCTAACTTTTCATATCGGGAGAAGGCCACTCTTCACAAACGGTTATAGTTGACAAGGAGGCTGACTTCGACCCAACTAGTCTCCGGACAGAATAAACACAAGTATATTTACCAACACGCTCTTTTTTAATTAGCTGTTTCCAAAAGAGATAAATAACCCTTCGGTGCTATCGGATCTCCGCGGAGAGAGATGTTCGCCGCGTCAACGACACATTCGTACCATTTCACTCCTCGTGACACCAGGGTGCGCTGATCTCTTTACTGTCACGGTCCGCCCTATCTAACATAACGAGCACGAAGGGTCGTGGTCATCTGCTGGTTCCGAAAGGGCGGGACGTTCATATAGGCCAATGAGGGCCCCGAATCAATACGACGCCTGGAGATTTCTACACATTAAAAATTTACGACGCCTGCTGGTTTGCTTAGAAAAGTTGCTTTCTCTTTTGGACTCCTCCATTGTAGCTTGCCGCCTACAATAAAATTTAGATAATCAATAAATTGAACAGGGTGGACCTACTGTACTTCATTTTTATGTGGGAACGTTGAAAAAAGTCAAAAATATTTCACCGTTTGTGAAGGCGCATAATTCACAAGTCCAACAAACGTAAAAACACGTTTTTGTACGATATTGATGCTTGAATATAGAACATACAAACAAAATACACACTTTCTCGACTTATTTTTTGTGCAGACAACTAGTATATCTACATTTTAACAAAAAATAAAAAAATAAAAAATGTTTTTTTTTTTTTTTAAATCGATTTTAAAAATGGTATTTTTTGGTTTTCGCACGATATTAACGTAAACGTACCGCAAAGGTTATTTTATACAGCCGAGTCATTTTATAATATATATAAAAAGCGTGTTTCGGGCTCTCGTTGGACATAAAAAAATATTAATGTAACCCAAGTAGATCGCCAGTAAATAATTGCCACAAAGTTCGTCAACAATTGGCCGAAAGGGCGTTTTTGACATTTTTACAAAAAAAAGCAAAAAGCCTAAAAGTATTTTATGGTATTAGAGCCTTTTAAATGTGTTCACAGAGTGCTTGAAAAAAGTTAATATAATGTGGACTGAAAATCCACGGCGGGAGATCGAGCGAAACATCCGACCCACGACGGATGTGAAAAACACTGCTTTCTGCCGTGGCCTCTTTTAAAATTCATAAGTCGAGAACAAAAAAATCAGTCGAACTTGCGGTTTGTGGCTACTGCGTTTTTAAGGACGACGCCATAACATAAATTTTTTTCAGCGAAATTAAAATTCGACCCTTTTTGCCTGCACGATTTGAGATGAAATCACCCTACTATATTTCTTTCCCAAATTGTTTAGCACGGTATATCGGAAAATCAAAATACCTCAAGGGCTGCGCTCTAATTTCGCATTACAGAGATTCGTAAACGTCTTTCATTTTTAATAGCAGCATCGTCACCTATATGGACACACATTATTTCCCAATCCACATCGCACCCAAATCGCACACTCAAACAGCCATGCAAAAAAGCCATTTCACTCTGAAGCAGATAGACAGACGGAGCGCTGACGCAATTGCCTTCTCTCTTTTTTATGTAGAACGCCTCTACAATCTCTCTTTCTGTTTTATCTCTTGCCTTTCTTGAATACGTCGTGGAATTCAGGTCAGGTTTGCATCCACATCGCCTAGAATGGTCAGCAAGATGCCCCTCCGCGGTGGTGCGCACACACAAATTGTGCTCACGTACTCTGTCATTGAAGCATTGAAGAAGTCGGCCCAAAATATACCTTGCGACAACTAAACGGAAACTCGCACACCACGTTGGTTAAACAATCAGTATATTGCACCGCGTGTTTCTTAAAACACGGAGCTTTTTTCTGCCTTGGCAACATCGGACATATCCTAGCATGCTTACACGGAGCAGAGAAGACCACGTTAATACCGTATTTGCCGGTTACCTTTTTTATATTATGAGATAGAGTATGCATGTACGGAATGACTTGTACGCGTTTCCTTTCTTTTCTTGCCTCGCAGACTCTTTTTCTTCTTTTTAGTTTTTAGCTTTAGCACACACACACACAAAAAAAGAAAACATGTTGGGGAACACGTGGCACAAGAAGCAACGCAGAAGCTTGTTTCGGTTTTTGTCGGGATACGAAATTCAATGATCGCTGCTTTGGTTAGACTAGGCCATTACTGTTATTCTAGTGCGGTGTCGGCGGCTCTTCGGCAGCCTCTGAAACAGCCCGCGCCGAAGAAACGAAAACACGCCTTGGCAGCGCCCGCAGCGCCAGCTGGCAGCCGGTCCCTCACATCATCGGTCGCGTCGTCTCTCGTTTCCGTTTGCACCTGAAATGTGTGCCCCCCACCGCCGCCACGACTCCCGCTCGCGTGTAACCAAACCTCGTTGCCAAATCTGCCGGCTTAGCGACCAGGCTGACACCCTGCGGCGTGACGGTGAACTAGTCTTGGTTTCCGCGTCCACCAACGACCGGGAACCGCTGCACTTTCTCCGGTGGGATAAGATGTGGCATTGACGAGTTGTCGTTCCGGGAAAAATAAATACGTGCCGCACTGATACTAAGTTTCACAGATTTGTGTGTTTGTGTTTGTGTTTCCGTGTGCCCTCTTGAGAAGTGGGTGCCGCTTATTATTTACGCGACGGGGTGCCTGAGCCGTTAACTGCGGTCGCGGAGTTGCTTTAAGAAGCCGCTCGTAGTTCACGGCTTCCTCGGGAGATGGCGGTGCGTACAGCGAGGGAGATATTTTAGGGGCCGCGTTATGGTTAGAGGGCAACCTTATATTTTCTTGAGCGTGCTTGTATGTGTTTGTGCGTGTGTGTGTGTGTGTGTGTGTGTGTGTGTGTGTGTGTGTGTGTGTGTGTGTGTGTGTGTGTGTATGCGCGGCTGAAGCCCGGTGAATGGACGTCGTAAGTCAGGGCCGTATGGGCTTGGGGGCGCCTGGGATTTCGGGGGCTATAGGTGTTATGCTTGTGCGGATGGCTTCATTCTGGCGATTCGCGTAACATATAGCGATGCCCTTCTGATGGGACGATGACTCGACACTTTGGGGGAAGTTTATTTTGAGTCTTCTTTCCAATCTTCTGAGGTTAGGGAGAAAAAGAAAGAAAAGAAACGGCCGTTGTGCGTGCGTGCGCGCATGCGTGTGTGTGTGCGTGTGTGTGTGTGTGTGTGCGTGCGTGTATGTGTGTGTGTGAGAGAGAAAGACCAGGCGTTGTAATCGTTACCGAAAATAAGTAGCGAAATACGTTGCTAGTTGCTTGCAAGTAACCGAAACGCGTTACCGACGTACGTTACCTCAAAATAAAAGAACCGCGTTACAATTACCTTTACCGATAAAAATGAACGTACGTTGCGTTTTCAATTTAAAACGTTTTACTGTTTTGACGTTGCAGGTATGCGTGAGCGCCATATTTCAAGAAAACTATATGTCCATGCAGAAAGTAAACGTAATTACTTTTTTTTTTTTTTGCGATTTCGCCTAAATATTCACACACAAAAAAAAACGGAAATAAATGCACACGGCTGGATGCCTAGAAACACGAACAAATTTGAAGCGTAATCTTTTTTAAGTCTTGGGAAAGAAGAAGTAACGTAGCTAACGTAACGTTACTCTAAAAAAGTAACGCAAGTACGTTACCGTTTTGAAACTGTAACGATTACATTACGCGTTATAGGAAAAAATACCGCGTTGCCGGTGATGCCGTTACATGTGACGCGTTACCGCCAGCACTGCGTGTATCTGACTTCTCGTTCATGAACGCACGATGATACAATGTCTGCCAGATAATAACCGAAGTGTTTTTTGTTGAGAACAACATTGGGGGAACGTGGGTTAACCAGCTTCAAGCATCATCGATGTGCATTCTAATGGTGTGGCTCGCTACTAAAGCCGCAGTTAGACTGCTCGTACATGATACAAAGAACACGACGCTAGCTGCAGGCACGATGATAGTATTGTCTGCGAAAACGCCTCAAGCATACCAGAAGCTTGTTTCCCCAGATGAACAATGTGACCGTCATACAAGGAAGAAGCACGCCCGAAACCGCTGCCGCACTGCTTATACATCATACAAAAGACAGTCTTGCAGAGAGATTCGAACGCAAATCACTGCGAGATCCGCGTGCTTCGAATGCCGCATGACAATGAGTTCAAGGGGAAACCTTGGCACGCGGCATTACAGACCCGAGAGAGGGACCGATTGGAGCGCTGCGATCGCTCGATGGTGACGTAGTTACAAGTATCACGTGACAAGGTATTTTCTGCGCTATGCTTCGCTTTGATTGTGTGCTTTAGCCCGTATATAGTAGCAGAGACCGTTCGCTAGGTGTGCTTTTGATGTCACGCAGAACGTGCGTAGGACGGGACCTAAAAACGAATCTGAATACGCTGAGCGAAACGATCGGAAGTTGTGTGCAAGTTACGATGGAATCCTGCGGTATAACTTCATGGTCGGTGACACAGCTCGGATACTTCGCCGTGGAGGCTAACGAACACATATACTTCAACGTGCTCTTCGCGCGCTTCCCGATTAACAGCAAACGAAAGGAAGTAGTACTCGAAGCTACAATTCTCGGTGAAGGCCGTTCGATTCACCGGTTCTGGAAGCAACGAAAACAATCCCAATGACTTGAGCGGCAGCTGAAATCGGTCGGAAGGCCTTATACCTAGGTGCTCGTCATTCCCTGCCTACGACGAGCGGCCCCGTTGAATGCATATGTTCGCGCGACCCCCTTTTTTATTTCAATGGACCCATTTCGTATGAGTAGTTTGAACCTTGACCTATATCTTCCGGTTAAAAGGTGAGTATTATCTCTTCGTCGTCCCGTTGTCATTTTCGGTGTTGTGTGGCGGTGGCGAATGCTCTCGTCTCAGTAACACAGTCGTCAATTCTATCTGCTGCTTTCTTTGATGTAAAGCTCAAATAAACACGCTATGGATTACCCTCGCATCGTGTGGTACGTACACTTTATTTTTCGTGTGTCTCTCTAAAACCGCGTGAGAAAACTGCGAAAGAATTCGGCAGAGACACTTAACACTGCTTACGCGTAGGAATGCGAAAGCATTCATACACACAGCGCGTTCCTACAAGCAGCACGCCACGTCTTCCTTTTAGAGCGCAGCTCTTAGGCGCCCGTTTCCGGCTTGAGCGGCGTCGCCGTAGCCCTCGGCGTCGGCGTCGGCGTCGGCGTAACCGCGAGTAACCGTCGTAACCCTCGTGAGGGTTACGAGGGTTACTTTCACGAGGGTTATACTCACGAGTATCACGAGGGCTACGAGGGTTAGTTACCCTCAAAAGGGTTACCTTCACGAGGGTCACGAGGGTTATCAGAGTTACCCTCACGAGGGTTATGAAAGTTACCCTCACGAGGGTCATGAGAGTTACCCTCACGAGGGTGACGAGAGTTACCCTCACGAGGGTCACGAGAGTTACCCCCCCCGAGGGTCACGAGAGTTGCCCTCACAAGAGTTACTAGGGTTACCCTCACGAGGGTCACGATGGTTACCCAGGTCACGTAACCCCCCCCCGGGGTCACGTGGCCTCCCCAAGGTCACGTGACCCCTTGAGGTCACCTGACCCACTTCCCGAGGTCACGTGACCCCCGTTGACGTCATCGCCACTGATGACGTCATCAGTGACGTCACTGATGACGTTACCGGCATCCGCATCGTCATCGTCATCATCACTGATGACGTCATCAGTGACGTCACTGATGACGTCACCGGCATCCGCATCGTCATCGTCATCATCACTGATGGCGTGATCAGTGACGTCATCAGTTACGTCGCTGATGATGTCATCGGCATCGTCATCGGGGGGTCACGTGACCCCCCAATGGCACGTGACACCCCACGGTCACGTGACCCCCATAAGGTCACGTGACCCCCCCCCCCGCCACCCGAGGTCACTTGACCCACCCCCCCCCCCACCCCAGTGCCCTTCCCTCCTCCTCAAGAGCTGCGCTCTAATTCGGCGGCATACAGGGAGTTGTAAACGGCTTTCATTTTTCACACGGCGCCCCGGCGATGACGTCACGGTCCCCCACTGCGCAGGCGCGGAAAACCCCGCCGGCTTCACGACGGCTTCCGTGACGAAGCACCTGCGTTGCTCTGCTTTTCTTTGTGTTTTATTTCTGAGGCGCGTGCTTGATGACGTATTGGTGTCACCATCTTTCGGGCACAAGTAGTAGTAGTAGTAGTTTATTGTAAAGTGAAAAGGGGGTAGAAGCAAGGCGAAAGGTTAGTCTCCCAGTGGTGGGGTCAGCTTTCTCGCCTTGCTAGGGGGATAGGGGGAACCAAGAGTGGTTGAAGGAGAGGTGGCGCAACAAACACTATGATACACTATAATACACTATGATACACTATTTACACTGTGATACAATATTAAACGAATTGCGTGGCTAATTGTGATCTTGGTCCTTTCCTGACATATTACAGGCTGCTATAGCCTGCGGATTTTAAATAGTCAAGCAGTGCTCTTAAAGCTTTTGTTCTCGAATGCCGCGAACCGGTGGGGAACAGGAGTGACTTGGTGTTGCCAGCAGGAATGTTAAGCTGTTTGAGGGAGGTCACAAGTGTTTCTCGGTGGTTGCTCACCGCTCTGCAATGCCAGAGAATGTGTTCGATGTCCTCCGTGGCACCACAGGCACTGCAGGCTGGGGATGACAGGCGTTTGATGAGATGCAGTCGAGAAGCGGTTCGGGCGCAGCCTACCCTTATCCGATGAAGTAGAGCTTGTTCCAGCCTGCTGAAACTTTTCTTGGGAATTGTGTACGGCGGTGTTCCAGCCGCAGTTTCAGGGTCGGGGTGAAGTTTCTGAATGGCTTTTTGAATAAGGCTGTTTGACGAATTATATGGATGTACGGAGATTGTTGGTGTGACATCCGCATGAGCAGCCCGTGCGAGAGAATCCGCAGTCTCATTTCCTTGAATGCCAACGTGGGAAGGGATCCACTGAAACTGGATGGATGCACCTTCGACAGCAGCCTTCTGCACTAGGTAGGCTATAGTGCGAGCTAGCGGAGATGCTCTTTCCAGGTTCGTGAGTTGCTTCAGAGCTGCTTGGGAGTCGGAGAAGATGACAAAGTGGTGTAGCTCCACGTGCTTGAAAATTTCTTGTACGGCAAGCCAGATGGCAGCAAGCTCGGCACATGCGGTGTTCATGCAGATGTCCAATCGACCTTTCGTGTGAATTCTAAGTTGGGGAATGCAGTAGGCAGCTGTGGCGGAATTCCCACGTATGCTACCATCTGTATATATGTGCGTTTGTCCTGCGTAGTCTGTGGTTATCAACTCTTCAGTAATAGACCGTGCTACACAATCTGCGACCCTACCTCGCCGAGGCAGGTCAGGAATAGTTGCCAATATTTGCAGTTTCTCTTCGTCACAGTGAGGCGGAAGTGTCTCTGGAACGTTAGAAGGATAGCCGATTGTTGAACGAAATGCTTCACCCATCCTTCCCAAAAAAGAATTATGCCTTGCTATGATGCCTTCGATGAGTTTGATTGCATTAGGTGCACTGTGGAGCCTAGTGAAATGTCGAAGCACTCGTTCTTGTGCTTGATTCCGTAGTGGGGAGTCGCCGGCTTCTACGAGTGTGGGCACATTTTGTAATGAGCAGGGCAGGCCGAGGCAGAACCTTAGCGCCGTTCGGTGGAAAGTTTCAAGAGTTGTCCATTGTGGTCTTGCTATGTCGAGTAGGGGTAGTGCGTAGAGCACTCTGCTTACAATGAGACCCCGATAGAGCGTCAACAGTGATGACTGGAACGGACCCCAGTTTTGACTCGCGATGCGGTGAAGAGCACCACATAGTTTGCGAGACTCTTTCATGACGTTCTTAACAGCAGGGCGCCAGTTCACTCTGTCGTCTATAATGACGCCAAGGTATTTAACTTGTGTCCGCCTTCGAATACGTTCTCCTTCCACGCGAAGTCTTGAGAATTCGGAACGTAATCGCCCTCGTGGTCTGTAGGTGAGTGCGGAGGTCTTAGCAGTAGACAATGTGAGGCCAGCGTGAAAGAGAAATGCCGAGGTGGTGTTAAGAGCCTTTTGGAGTTGTGCTTCAACTGTTGTTGAGAGGAGCGTTGGGCCAGCGCACCACAGTACGACGTCGTCAGCGTATATTGCACATTTGACTGGAAATATACTTTCCTTTGGCAAAGCAGGGGGGAGTGCTGCCATGACAACATTGAAAAGTAGCGGGCTGAGGACACTTCCCTGTGGCACTCCTTGTGTGCACTCGCGTGGCGTACTCAAATGCCTGGCCAGTCTAACTTGGAGCGTTCGTTTGTTTAGAAAAGATCGCACAAAGGCCAGGGCCCGACCTCCTACCCCGATTAATTGCAATCTCTCTATTATTATGTCGTGAGGAAGAGCGTCGAAAGCACGATGTATATCCAAGAACACAGCATGTAGAACATGTTTCTGTGCTTTGGCCTCTTCAAGAGACGAGGCAAGATCTCCGATGGCATCTGCTGTGGATCGACCTCTTCTGAAGCCCGACAGTTCGTGTGGGAACGCGTTTGTATGTTCAAGTTGCCAAGTGAGACGGCGGTGGATCATCCTTTCCATTAGCTTGCAGGTGCAGGACGTCAGCGATATTGGGCGATATGAGGACAAGTCATTCGCGCGCTTTCCTGCTTTCTTGACAGCTATCACGGTCGATTGTAGCCAGGCATCGGGTAGAACTCCTCTCTGCCAAATGTCGTTGAAGTAGGCGAGTAGTTTGGGACGGTCATCTTCGTCGATGTTTTTTAGGGCCTGGTTAGTTATACCGTCAGGTCCTGGGGCACTCCGTCGACGGCAGTTTGACAAGGCGTAATTTAACTCTGATAATGTGAAGTCGTCATCAACTGACTTTTTAGGGAAGTGTAGAACGGGAGGCCTGGGTCCAAGAAAAACCACCTTTGGTGAGTTGATGTGAGCGGTGAATTCATCTGCAAATCGTTCTCTGAGGGTAGCGAATGAGATTTTGTTTTTGATGGCGATTGCTGCGAAGTGGTCTTTAGGTGGGACTGCAGTGAGTAGGCATTTGACTGTCGTCCATGGGAGGCGGGATCCAGCGTCAGTGTTTAGTGAATTACTTCTCTGTTGCCATTGATGACGGCCAAGTTGTACGGTATATCTGCGAAGCTTGGCCTCAATTCGTCGTGATGTTGTCCAGTCTTGGGGTCGCTTAGAACGTCTAGCTATTCTTTGAGCTCGCCGGGATGCGGCGCGAAGGTTCAAATATGTCAGGTCTGGGACTGGTTTTGTTGTTGGGAGCGTTATTTGCTTAGTGGCGACTTTGAAGGCGGTGGTTACGGCCTCCTCAATTGCTGGAGAATTTTAGCCTGTTAATATCGTGCTAAGGGTTACGCGATAAACGTCCCAGTTGGTAATCTGATGCGTTCTGATCTTCCGTGGAATGGCCGTGATGGGGAGGAGCAAGATGGGCACGTGGTCACTTCCCCATGTATCAGGTTCTGCATTCCAGACCATTTGTATTTCGGGTGATACGAATGTTAGATCGAGAACGCTGTCTGTTTTAAGAAGAGGACGAATGAATGTTGGTGATCCGTTGTTGAGGCATCTTAAGCCTAGATCTTTTGTTACATCAATGAGCGCATTTCCCCTTTGTGTGGTTGTGTCACTTCCCCAAACAGGGTGGTTCGCATTAAAATCTCCGCACCATATAATTGGCCCAGGACAGCGTTTTCTGATCTTTCTCATTTCATCGGGGTCCCATGGTTGGTGAGGACGTATGTAGCTTGAGACAACAGTAATATCACGCTTGTCCATTCTTATTGTTACGGCTGAATGCTCACTGTATAGAGTGTTCAAGTCGCTAAGGTCGATTTCCATTTGTTTGAGGTGATTCTGCACGAATATAGATGCCCTAGACTTCCCGTCGAGGTGCGGTGTCTTACTGTGATATTGGACGTATGGGGATAATCGATGAGGTCCTGGTTGCACATACGTTTCTTGAAGAGCAAGAACATTTGGTTGAAGCTCCAGGAGGCGGCGACGAAGTTCGGAAAGTCGAGGTCGGAGAGTATTAACATTCCACTGGATGATCGATGGAAGCATCTTGATACGACCCGGCGCTACCGACGCGCGCACAGGGGATCCTGCAGCGTTGCTCTCAGGCATCGCTGTGTTGAGAATTTTTCACGATTCCGACGATAGCTGTCTCAAAGAGCATCATTCCTTGTAAAATTGTCTTCAATGTGCTCGGTGGCATTTGTGCAATGGCACTCCGCAGTGCAGAGAAGATGAAGCCTATTAAGCTATCGGCGGATGTGGCTGATTCTTGCGCTGGCTCCTCAGACACACGTCGACCAGAAAGTACATCACTGTATGCAAGGTTTCTATTTGGTCTAGTCTGGGTCATTTCTTGTTGGTCCTTCTTCGCATCTGACTTTCCTGAGTTTCCTTTATCAGTGGTTGGAGAACGTTTAGAAGAAATATTCATTGACCTCGATGCAGCTCTTTTTGGCGAGTCCTTCTTAGGTTGATTTTTTCGTCCTGCTTGCGCATGGGAACGATCTGCGTGCGTTGTTTCTTTTTGGAGCGCAGGATATTCTTCTTGTGCTACAGGTAGTTCACGTTGTGTTTCAACAAGCTTTGGTCCGTGAATGAAAGTTTTTTTCCTTGTAAGTGCTGCTAGGCGTACCTTGCAATTTGCATAAGAAGCAGGATGGTCACCGAGACAGTTCGCACATTTGGTGGGAAGTGTGCCAGGGCATTCTTTGGACGAGTGTGGTTCTCCACATCTTTTGCATTTTGTTTTCCCCTTGCAGTACTTTGCAATGTGGCCGAGGGCCTGGCAGTTGAAACACCTTGGAGGTGCTGCAATGTACTCGGTTACCTCGTGCCGTGTGAAGCCGAGGTTGATCTTGTCCGGTCGCTCGGTGTTTGGACGGAATGTTAGAACCACTCGGTCGGTCGGTTGGGCAACATCTGTTGCATTTTCGCGTCGCTGGTAGAGCCGACGAGCGGCGATCACACCGGCTGGTCCCAGGAATTCGTTAAGGTCATTATCAGTGTACCACTTTGGTACCCCTTTGATTAGACCGAAGTTTTGTAGGTACGCTTTGGGTATTGTTGCTTGTACCGGGATCCCACAAAGGGAGTGCACTTTGAGAAGTCGATGCACAGTCGGTACTTCTGAGACATCAAGTAAAAGACCTCCCCTCGCTGTGAAACGATGTCTCACGATGGGCGCGCCAGCCAGTGTCTCTACTTCAGCAGACAATTTCAGCGGGTTTTGTTGCTGCAACCGCTTATCCTCCTGCACGGGCGTTAGCAGGACTGGAACCCCTGTCGTCCTCTGTCGACGATGTTGCACTAAGGTGAACTCAGAGTCCTCTCCGGCTTCCGTCTCTTCCATTTTTTCCGGGTGGTCGTTCACTGATATCTCCTCATCATCACCGTCTCCCTTACGTCGCTTAGTTTGGGGGCTTACTTGTGTTCCATTGTAGGTATGGTCTGATTCGGTAATATCCGAGGTCGTGGCTGGGGGATGTCCATCGGCACAGGACATACCAGGTGTACCCCTGCCTCGAAAGGCCAAGGTTGACTTGAATGGGCGTCTTAAAATATACGTGTCGAAAAATTCAAACAAGAGAAGAAAAAATGGCGACCTAGTCAAATAGGATTCTTCTTCCTCCTTTCTTTCGGGCACAACGCCAGCGCTATTTTCGCGTAAGGGACAAGTAAGGATTTCGCCTTAAAAAAAACATGCGATCGGAGGGCCAAGTTCAACGCCTGGGGGGCTAAGCTCGCCTTCGGCGGGAATCTCTCCGATGCGACATCACGAGCGAGGGGAGGAGCTTCTTTTGACTCCGCCCCGGCGAGTTTCCCACTCCTCCTCTTACATTTCCAACCCCCCCGGCGGCGGCGAGTTCCCCAGCGTAGCTCTGATTTGTCCCTACGCTCCGCTCCTGGGTTCAATCCTCACCCCTGCCCCTTTGGATCTTGATGATCAACGCACCGGCGTGCGGTCGTGTATCACTCACTACTGCGTGGTGCACGTCAAAGACCCCAGGCTAGCGGTTGTACTGCACTGGCTAAATGTCTCATCTACAGCTGGGAGACAAGTCGCACATTGAGGCAGACCAAATTTTAGGCTCTAGAAACATACACAGAACCCAATTTTTTTTTATTTAAATCGTAAATGACATAAGAATCGGTAACAGCGCGGATCCAAATGATACAAATATTGCTTGGATATGGGCTAGGTGTTTAGACATTGTGATGGTTTGCTGCGGTGCGTAGGTGCAAGAAAAACGCACTTGGTAAAGATTTAAACTAAAGCAAAGAATAGGCGAAAAACAACATACAGGAATGACGCAGACTAACAACTCTGTAACTTCTTTCTCATCTTTCTCCCCCCCACGTCGCTACACAGCCACAATATGTTTTTCAGAAAAGGGTGCACGTGGAGCGAAAGCTCGCGCTGCAGAACCCAGGGGCCTGGTTTCAATCCCCACCCCTGCCCGTGTCGATCTTAAAGGGGCACTGACACCCCAAAGGTCGTATTTATTTTTATTGTCTAAAACGATGCAAGTTGCAGCCATAGACACGCAAAAAAAAACCGCATCGCGAAAAAAAATTTTCCCGCGCGCACGCGCGCCTTTTTATTTTTGGCGTTTGATTTTCCCGCCTCTCGCCTCCTCGCTTCTTTTGATCGGTGACGTCAAAAATCAGGAAATTTAGAAGTTTTGTAGGCGGCATCTTTATAACATTTAATGACGGCAATCCTAAAACATGTTTTTTAACGCAATTGCGAACGCACTACGGCCCTTCTTTTTGAAATACCAAAAATCGGGAGTTCGTTGTGGTGCCGTCTCCTGGATTTGTATCCTCCAACGGAAAACGGGCGACACCGCTCAAAACCGGTCCGCCGCAACGCCGGCGCTAGCCGGCGCTCGCTCCTTTCCTCCTCGCTTTGGGTCGCCATGGCAACAGCAGGGAGTGGTGACAGGAAAGGGGACTCTCAGGTCTCCGCAATTTTTGACGTCAAGGCACCGGCGCCGATCGCGCGGGAACTTCGAATTCGGCATTTGGAAATTGTTTTTTTACTTCACGAATACTGAGTTCCCAAATTTCAAATTTTGAGGGTAATGTCCCGGCATCGTTTTCGACCGTTTCGGATAATAAAAAAAAAATATGATTTTGATGTGTCAGTGCCCCTTTAATGAGCATCGCACCGGCGTGCATTCGTGTATCACTACTGCTTGGTGCACGTTAAAGACCCCAGGCTAGCGGTTGTACCGCACTGGCTAAATCACTTATCTACAGGCAACAATGTCGCCATGTTCTGGCATGTTCTGGCATGTTCTGCCGTATAAACAACTAACGACCGATTTGTTCGTCAAAATACGCTGTGGAGGGAGAAAGATGAGAAAGAAATTACACAATTGTTAGTCTGCGCCATTCATGTAGATTGCTTTTCTTTTATCCTCTTTTACTTTAAATCTTATCAAGTGCGTTTCTCTTGCATCTACGCAGCGCAGCAAACCATTACAATAATTGTAAAAGCCTGTAGGTAATGATAAATTGCGTTCCTGGTTGCAGATTGCCGTAAAAACTCATTTGTTTCTAGGATTCACTTTGTAGAATTTGGCTGTAGGATTCACGACGGGGGCGACGGTTCATTCACGGCTCCATCGCCTCAAGCCCGGTTCGCCACGCAGTTCATCGCACAGCCACCTTACCACGTTTTTCGAGAGACGATAGTGTTGTTGAAAATGAACGTCGTCCATGTCAAACACATTGGCATGGTTTAAATACCTATGCCGACGGCAAAACACGAACGAAAACGCTGCCATTTTGGACGCTTCTCCCTGATCTCGCGCCCAACTCGCCCAAACTCGCCTAGGTCGAAGCCGGCAGGCTTTTCCCATCCGCGGCGGCTTCTGCCACGTCACAATGACGTCACCGCATCTCGCCGCGAGTTCCGAATATGCAACTCTCCGACCGCCTCAAACCCTCCGTTTAACGTCACGATCTAGGGAGTGTCGGCGCGTGTCGTCATGCACGGCGCCGACCAATCGCGGCGGTCGGCGAGTTTGGCGGAGAACTCGCCTCGATCTTGCCGCGCCGAGCTTAGCCCCCCTGCTCGGCCATCGGCGCAATTGGTTTCTTCTTTCTCTGCCTGCCTGTTTAGGACAGGCAAAAAAACAAAAAAAAGAACGCTTTAGAAATCATGTTGTTCCAGAATCTACCTGTCTGGTCAATTGACAAGCCTGCGAAGACATGACGACGACAGATTTTATTTGATCAAAAAGTAACTGAATACGTTACTCGTTACCAATTCTCAAAAGGAACGCGTTAGGAAACCTCAAAAAGTATACTTTTCTCGTTACTTTGACGACCAAATATACAAGTGCTTTTGTTTCATGGTTTTAGTGTATTCTTTTCAGTAGTCGTTACACTTAATCACTAGCTACCTCTCCAAGTTGCTATCGGTTATGTTTCCCCACTTTCTTGAGAATACATCTCCGGCGACGCTGAAGAGTCGTTCAACTGACGCGCTCGAAAGAACGGCAGTGTTTGTGCATCAGGAAAAACTAGTAGATATGGGACTCCTCTCTCTCCTTCGTTCGCTCTGCTTCTAAAGATTTAATTTAACAATGGGTTATGCGCCTTCCCGCGTTGGAAACCTCCGGGTTTGCATTCGGTTTGCACACGATTTCAGAAGATTCAACCAACGAACCTTGTTGTGTCCACTGGGTGAGGGACGTTCCTAGCAAAGTTCGACTGACGTGTTCTGTGATAAACGTTGCTACACTGTCGTATTGTTTAGCTATTTTCTGGGTTGCCCATCTGCCCTCGCCATAATAGACGCGTTCCCAGGTTGGAATTAAAACGGGGCTGTCTAAACGGTGTTCACGTTACTGTTCAAAAGTAACGAAATGCCGTTACTCGTTACTTGGTTTTAAAAGTAACCGAGTACGTCACATGTTCTTTTCTAGAAAAACAACTAAATTCGTTACTCGTTACCGAAAAAAACAACCGCATCTCCACGGGGTGAATGATGTTGATTGGGGCGAAGCTCTGGTGGTGCATGTCTGCGTAGACGCTGAGCCGCAGCATGCCGAGCCTTTTGTTCGTTTTCATCCATGTCACGCTGCGGTCAAATGCTCAAATGCGTATATTGGCGACGTGCGCGATCGAAAGCGTCGCTGTGGTCGGCCTTCCGCGATTGGCCGAATGCTGACTATGACGTCAGCAAAGGTTTTCTCATCGACGGAAATAAGAGGAATGGAAGAACGTCAATTTCGACTAGTTTGTAGTGTTGCTTTAAGAGCGCGATGATTTCAAGCTTCCACCATGCTCCTTACGGACACCATCGAACTTGTTGTTTTCAAGGTAATGACGTCACGAAAGGTAATCATAGGAGGGCGCCACTAAAACATCTCGCCGCTAATAACCACGTTCCATACCGCACATTCTCTTTCTGACATGGATGAAAACGAACGAAAGGCTCGGCATGCTGCGGCTCACCATCTACGCAGACAAGCACCACCAGAGCTTCGCCCCAATCAACATCATTCACCACGTGGAGATGCGTTTTTTTTTTTTCCTACACGAGCACAGGAGCACGTGCTCGTGAGCACGTGAACGCGTGAGCTCATGAGCAGGAGCACGCGCACCCGACGGCGGACGGACATACGGACATGGCTAGCCCTAAGGAGCTTCGCCCCTAAAAAGTAAATAGGTATAGAAGTAACGCATTTCGTACATGTCTGCTCTTGAAGTACATACCCACCCCGTTACTGAGAAGTAGCCATTGGGCCCCTATTTTACCAGTACCAATGCAGAGCGCATATCATGCCATAGAGTCATAATGCCATTCTGCAGCAGCTACGTAAATCAAATCATGTCAGGGGTGCAGTGGAGGATTGGTAACCTGGCGGCTTGGCGGTTCCTGCTCCTCACAAATCGGAATCTAGAAGACGACGCGAAGGCTCTCCCAACTTTCGCGTTCCTCATTTCGAACTCATCCTCATCACCATATATAGTGTAGCCAAATGCCCATTAAAAAAAAAAAAAAAAAAAAGAAAACGAGTGAAAGGTAAATTTTAGAGTATTTTTATTCCATGAATCTGAATATCACGTTCGTTTTCCCCGAAGATGTATAACTAAGCGTGAGAGAACACGAAAGACCTCCGACCAGTCGTGACGTCATACCCAGGTCTTTGGGCCGCCAAGCGCGTGTCGCTCGTGTGGGCAACGCGTGCAATTGCTAGCTTGCCATGTATATTCCCCGCATTGACACCAGTGGTGGCGTCTCTTTCTGACCTTCTTGAAAATAAAAAGAGTGCTCGTGCACAGCTTTGATAGGCGCCACGGTGTAAGATACACCCTTTATGTGAGGACACGGCGGGGCTGGACGCGCGGCGCGAGGAATCAGATAGTGTTCGTTCGACGGGCATCCGAAAGGCTGCATCATTCCGCGGCCACAGTTCCCGTAGAGCCCCTCTATCCTGGGAAAAGTGGCGCCATTCATTGTTGTGGAAATGCTCGAGGCACGTGCCGCGCGCCACTTCTGGGGAATTCATGGCGTCTGAAATCTAGCTCAGTGCTGCGCTGTGCCACCATGATATTCCCAAAAGCTGCACGCTGCACATGCCTCGTGCATCGACGAAGCTTGCGCTACTTTCGAAACATGAAGGGGCTTTACGTGCCCGCGGCTGACCGTGTCGCCGGCGGCCAAACGGCGAAACTGTGTGAGATCAAAAATAAAAAAGATCTCGTTGCCATGACACCCCGGTACACCGTGGTCTTTCTGCACGTGCGACAACCTCGCTGGAGCTCTGCGCGTGTGGTACATGAGGCAGCACGAGCCGTCTTGTACGTGACCACGGGTCGACGAGTCACCTACCGGCGGCACTTGAAACCATATATGTGTGAGAGAGTGAAGAGCGAACGTTATCGGGCACGTCGCGTGGAGCGCGCTGTCCTCACCTGAGGAGTATTATCTTACGCTGTGATAGACGCTGAAGATGCGCGTAGACTTCGAAAACTGGATATGACGTCACGCCTCAGGAAGGAGGGGCTTCAGTGGTACATTAAAAATGATTTTCTGCAGCCTATGCGCACCAAATAGAATCTCAGTTTTCATGATCCTGGAGGCCAAAGGAAGACAATGTAGGTGTTTATATTCGACTACAAAACCGCTTAAGTTTTCCATTGAAAACGTCAAAAATTAATGCTTTTTTAAATTAAATTTATTGTAGAAGCTAGTGTTAAGAATCGTGTGTAATGTTGCCTTTGATTTCTATAGGGTCATTCTATGCCAAAGGAGACGCGACAATTTTTATTTCTTTACGCCAAAATAAATTTGCACAAAGAAGCCTCCGAGCTCCAAAAAAACATGCTTTTTTTTTGTGAAAAAATATAACCTTTTTTTTTGCTGTTATCATGCTCTAAATTTCTTGAATTTGCATAAAACCCACGTTGTTAAAAAAAAAAAAAAAAAACATTGTAAAAAGACAGTTGCGTACCACGCAAATTTAGGTGGGCGCATAATTGCTTAATAACATGCACTATCTTACACGAAAAGACAAACATTTAAAGATGCCATTTTGAGTCCAAATAGGAGCTCCAAAAAAAAGAAACTCTCCGAGATTTTTTTTTTTTTTTTTTTTCAAGTTAGATTTGGGTATAAGCGACAATATTTTCTTCCTCTGTTCTCTCGAAACGAATAATTGAATTGGTCGCATCCCTTTTTCAAAGCCTCGTTTTATTGTGGTTTAATTCAATGACAAAATCTCCCGTTTTTGCAGAAAAGGCCACATTGAGAGCCAGAAAAAGCAGCGTGGGCAACGGTGCCCGGAACTTTCGAAATAGCCAAAAGTTCAATCCACCGCATCTGTTCAACTTACAAAAAAATAAAAAATAAATAAATAAATAAATAAATAAAAAAGAACTACTTTTCGCTGTTGTTGAGAAATTATTATTATTTTTCTTTTTTTAAAGATGGGCCTTTCCGACCATGACTCCAGGCGCCCGCCTGCCTCATAAAGGCGACGCGCCCGGCGTTCGCCAGCGAGGCGTCAACGGTGTGAGGCGCCGGCGCAAGGTCTTCAACGCTCCGCTGAAAACACGTTTTATTCAGTTGAAGTGGACGTTATTCTGACGTTTATGAATTTGTATCAGTCTTTGCGTTACGTGATACTGGCGTCTTAGTTTTACTCTATACTTCTGCCCATGCAACTGCCGACGAACGCAGGCTCGCATCGTCTGCTTCCCGAGTTTGAGAATGTGTATTGCGCGTCGGCCTCGTCTGTCCTATGTCCAGATATGAAAACAATTCAGGACTGGATAACTCTTCACCGATCAGAAGTGGTGACGATGATGTCGCTTCTTTTAGCTTTTGGCTGTTTCGAAAGTTTCGGGCGCCGCTGCCCACATTTGTAACTAACCTGTGACCAGGGGCGGGTCCAGAACTCCGTTTAAGGGGGGGTCGGGGGGGGGGGGGGGGGATATTTGTAGATTCCGAGTCAAGAGATCCAACGAGTCAAAAGATCCAACGCGTCAAAAGATCCATTATTGAACCTTCTGACTCGTTGGACCTTTTGACTCGTTGGACCTCTTGACTCGCCGTGGATCTTTTGACTCGTTGGACCTCTTGACCCACATTGGATCTCTTGACTCGTGTTTGGCGAGTCAAAAGATCCAGCGAGTCAAAAGATCCATTTTGGACCTTTTGACTTGTTGGACCTCTTGACTCCCTGCCCGATCATAGGGAAAAGGGGGGGGGGGGGGGGGGGCTCTGAAGAAGAGCAGTAAAAGAAAGAAAAGCAAAACTAAGATTAATTACGGTTTTTGGGTGACAAAGAAGGGCGTGACGGTCACCGCACTGGCAGCGGGGGGAGGGGGAGGGGGAGAGAGGGAGGGAGGGAGAGAGGGAGGGGAGGGGAGGGGGGAGGGGGGGAATCCCGTGACTAATAACCAAGTAACAGAAAAGAGGGAGATGAGAGAAGAGGATACATTGGCCTCGGGGACGAGAGGTTCTGAAATCCTGAATGGCTGCCTGTGTCACGGCGCCGTGCATTTTACATTTCAATCGGCTGGTGACCAACGACATCTCTTCGTGCGGCATGCTTGACTAACGCAGGAATTTCGCGAGAGTCGTGCACGCTGAAGAGTCGCGGGGACGCAGTTTGTTTCTCGAATTTAGAAATCAACTAACTGTTAATCGGTGACTGAATGACGAGGCACGTATGGTCCAACATGCGGTGCTGACGTCCCGCCCTGCTGTGGTGCTGCTATCGGCATTGCGCACGCGCAAACGGTCCACTTGACGCGTTCCCTGTGCACGTGCAGTGCCCCCACCTCGTGCGGAAGCTGTGCCCTTCCCCACACCTCTTGGAGGCTTCTATGGAACAGCGTCTTATACGCCACATGAGCTCAACTGAGAGGAAGGGTTGTGTGGATAATTTAGACAGCATTATGTTTGGCAGCCCTCCATGCAAATAGTCAACATGTCACAGTATCTTGCCGGTCAGTGCTGCATGACTGCTGACTGGCACCACGCTGTATGGAAAACCAGCATCGACGTGCGTTCGTGTAACCACTACTGCGTGGTGCACCTAAAGACCTCAGGCTATACTCCGTTTCACCTAATGATTGACCGCAGCCTACGCTAGAAGCCGAGAGCGTCACGGGACATCTCGCCCCGCGCGACGTCTTGAACACCTTTGTGTTCGAGGCATTTTAGACGTTTAGAGTAGGAGAAGGACCCTAGCTAATACCCCTTGTCTTGCTGTGCGTGCGCACGCTTCACTGGCTCGTGTCCAGGTTGAGCAGCATTGATCAAAAGCCATGCACACTTTTACTCGCCTTTTGATGTATTGCGATAATACGTAGATATATATATATATATATATATTTTTTTTTTTGCATAAACACGTACATTATATATTAATTCTCCTTTTAATGTACGGCACCTAGTCAATTTTGTCCGTGACAACTGAATTACTTTGTTCGCACGTAACAAAGCCGAGAAGAAAACAACTTCGTAACTTCCATATTTTCGCGACACATTTGCAACCTTGCATCCCATGATTCATTACTGCAACCGCTTATCAAATGCTAATTTAAATTTTGATATACCTTATATCAAACCTGAAAGTTTAGTTTATTAAAAGGGAAAAGTTTACCATAATATCGACCCGCCTTTAAAATATATATATATATATATATATATATATATTTTTTTTTTTTAATTATTATTTTGAATTATTTTTCGTCATACTGTCTTCCGATTGGCCAAGTTCGATATCTTACCTGAATGAAAAGAACCGGTGAATTTTCCGGAGTTCCTCTCTTCGAAGTGGCCATTTAAGGCGCATCCTAAAGTAGCCTTGAAACGATTTTCCTACTTCTGCTAAATAGAACCGACTGCCGTCAGTCGGGTGCTTTCGATTCCACAATCACGTCATCCAGCTTTGCAAAGGCACGACTGAAAGCAGCAGTGCCCTTTTATCTTCGCACTTTCACAATTTCACCGCGACCAAGAAGTTTCTGAATCAGTGGCGGTCTGTGCGAGTATACTTTACACTCCGTGCGACGCGACTGGCGCGCCGCCGCGCGGCCGGTACCGAAGGTAGGCAGCGAGAACCCCAGAGAAAACGAAACCGAAACCACGCCGCGTACGTTGGTACGCATTGAAGTCGGAGTGGTACGGTTGCGCTGGGTTCACAGCATGAAGTGCTGCCTGTGCTGCGTCGTTAAGTGTTTCAATAGTTATGCGTCGTTTCTCGTGGAGACAAAGTTTCACAATTTTTTACCTCGCCGATGTTTTGTGCGACAGCGACAACGATGGAGCCATGCCGTACGACGTGAGAAATTTGGTCTCCCGATCTTGTCTGCCACTGTGTCGGCACGGCTGACATATTCTACACTGCCGCTTTGCGCTCTGCGTTTGTTTTCGTACCAGTAAAGCCTACATGTGTCAGCGCCGATGGGACGAACCCACACTCGCAGGTATGCAGTGCCAATTTCGTTAGAGCAATGCCCCCCAAAGAAGTTTCGTCCCCATCGTACGTGTTGATGATATTTCCGGACAAGTATGGCACGCAATCTGTGCTTCATGAAGAAAGGTTCGAAAGGTAAAAAAGGTGACAAATATAAATCTAAAGAAAACAACAATGAAACTCTGAATCACTGGAGAATCGACGTTTGGGAATGGAAGTTTATGTGGTGTGCTTTCTTTCTTGACCAGCCTCCTTTTGGATGTGGAAACGCTGACACCCCGAGTTCTGTAGACAACATTTGTTTTCTCGGCTTTAGAGCCACCTATCGCAAAGTGGTTCGAACTGGAAGTACCGTCCACTGGTCTCTTCCTACCTGTAAAGTGTGCCCCTCCCACGATGAGTGGTATTATCTGACAGCCTTTGACGGTCAAAGCCAGTTCCCATTTAGTTACGCCGCCCAAACTAAATTTCCACCTGGTTTCGCTATGCCAACTCTTTTTGTTATAATAAGTGTTATGCCAAGTGACGGTCATGTCAAAGTACCTGTGCGCCGAAAATCAGCACCTCGCACAACAGGTTATTACACAACAGCTGACCGCAAAAGCCCTTGGCGGCCAAACCGTGTGTTGGCCGACAACTTTGTTTTTTCGGCTTTGGAACCACCTTTCGTAAAGTTGTTTCAATTGGAAGTACAGTCAACCTAGTCCCTTCCTACCTCTAAAGCCTCCACCTCCCCCGACCAGTGGTATTCTCTTGACAGCCTTTTCATGATCAAAACCGGTTCCCATTGATTTACGCCGCCCAAACCAAATTTTCACCTGGTTTCCCTATGCCACCTTTTTTTTTTTTTTGTATAATAAGTGCTGTGTCCTATTACTGTCAAGTCCATGCACCTGTGTGCCCAAATCTGCACTTTGCACAGCCCGCTATAACACAACATTTTGGGTCCAATATCGGATATCCCGTACAGCTTTATTTCTTTATTCGTTAGAAACATAACTTTCACACCTGCTGTCTTAAAGAAACTTGGCTCTCCTCGTGCACAAACTTGGTGAACATCTCACTCGCCTCCAAATATCATCATTCCAGCAGTTCTATGTTTACAGCGACAAGCGAAATAAATTTCCCACTCAGAGCAACTAAAGTGGCGGCCGTCTTGCTTTTCGGAAAATTACTCCAACTCCTTTTTCGGCCGCAACTAGAGAAATTACCCCTAATGACGACTCAAACTCAATATATAAGAAGTGGAGAACAGCTAAATGCCCTTCTGCCCCAGCACTCATGCAACGTCACCCTCAACGTATCGGCTCAAAAAGCAAAAGTTTCGTCCGTGCGCGCTTCCGCCGCCACAGCTTGGCATGCGAAAAGGCGCCGCAGGCTGCTGAACGCGCCTCACAGTCGAACGCCAGCTCCTCCGCTAGCGGCGCTGCGCGCGTTTTTCAAAGCGCCCCCTATAGTTCCCGCACGGAGTGTATACTTGTGCCAAGCTGGGACCAGTACGAACCGGCATGGTCATGAACGTTACGACCCGATAAGGTTTCATGACCCCTTTAAAGGGGCCGTGAAATTATTTTAATGTTCAAAGAATCTGGAGCCTCTCACTTTCGCTTTACCTTCGTTTAATATTAAAAAAAAACACAAAAAAACACGTTTTTAGTTTTTAAGGTTTTGCGAGTGTCCGGATAAATCGCGAAGAGGAAAGGGGACACTTTTCCGCCCTGCAGCCGCTTTTCCCGGCCAAGAAAACTACGCGCGTGACGTGAACTGGTTGAAAGTGTATTGAGTTAGCAAGCTCAGTAAATGTATGCTTGATTTGAGGTTAATTTTTAACAAAAACATGTTGTCGTGAAAACGTGAACACCAGACTTGTACGTAATCCGTTACAAGTAACGAAATTACTTGTAATCCTTTACATTTATCGGTAATTTAGTAACGGAATAATTACATATTGTCAAGAGTAATTTTAAAGTAATTCCCTTACATTTTTGACGTAACGGATTCCTTGTAATCCGTTACAATTTTTTGTCTGAACCCCCCCCCCCCCCCACCCCCCCCCCCCCCACTCTAAATAAAGTTGTTTTTTCTTTGCTTTTTTTCATTTTTGTAAAGTCGAGCGCAGTGACACTGTCACGCGAATTGACCAGCGCAAAAAGAGGCTTGGCACCCTTCAGTTCCGCAAAGCCTTTTTGTTTTTGCAACACCAAGCTCCTGAATCTATTCCTTTTTTTTTTTAAACCCTAATAGCAATGTCAAAAAATCCAAATAAACATTTCTACAAAAAAAAAAGGGGGGGGGGGGGGTTTGGCAAGTTATTTCCGCTTTTTTTTTTTTATCCCTTTATTTTTTTTTCTTTGCGATCGAAGACTGGGAGAGGAGGACACCAAGTGATTGTGCGCCTCTTCGAGAAGCTCGAAGCGGTAAGTGCACTGAAAAGAATTAACAATGTCCTTCTCGGTTATAGTGACTACGACCATTTTCATAATGTCACAACACAAGACAACGCTCCGTCCAACCTACCCTTTTTGTGAGTCAGCTTTTTACCAGCACTTAGAAAATGGTAATAGTCTTTCTTTCGTCTTCTTCCTGTTTTGCCTCAGCAGGACGCATCTTACCTCAAGCAGATATTTTTACAAATAAAACATAATGGTGGCTGACGTAGACTTGATATTCTGGGCTTGAGGAGAGAGTGAAATTCGTGAGTGGGGACATAGCGCGGCTTACTTAGTACTCTACCCTTTGCTGCCCGTGGCATCAGCGGACGTCAATCTGGAGAACACCGAAGTTAGCTGCAGTCAGTTCGTGCTCCGTGCGCTTTTGAACGGCACCAAGAAAGGTACACACGGCAAACGTGCGTTCACATTTCCTTGTTTTAACCGACATTCTAATTAATTGTTGTTATGAGTGTCCTTTTTCTTTTATTACTTATATTTATATACTGGAAACTTCTTTTTATTCACCAACATCTCAAGTGAGGTTCGACCTGTTCAGAACCAAAGAAAGAAGACTATCAAGCCAAACCTTATTTATTATTTAATTATTACCTTACTATTACAACTATGTTTTGCTATTGATGACTTCTACAGCTTCGCGATTTAGACAATGGAGAATTTTAGTAGCTCGGTCCGATGACTCCAATAACGATATCCGATACTTCGCCGTCGTCTTTGCGTATGCATCATATCGTTATCGTGTACCGTTATTGCGGGTATCGGGGGTATTGGAAGGATCTACTAAACCTCTCGAATAGCAGGCAGCGGCTGCACGACGAAGCTTTGCTCTATGTTTGAGGTAAATAGTATTTCCCTTCCTTCGCTGAAAAAGCTCAATGCAGAGCATGAATCGGAAATTAAAAACAGCGCGGAAAGACGAGGACCAGACAAAGAAGTGACACGGACGTAGCGCTGACTTACAACTGAGTTTATTGAACGCAAACTCGCAATATTTATTTGCGGTGTCACGAACAAAAGAACATAAAAAATTCAGCCCATGTGATGTGTCACATGGGCTGAATGTGATGTATGTTCTTTTGTTCGTGACACCGCAAATAAATATTGCGAGTTTGCGTTCAATAAACTCAGTTGTAAGTCAGCGCTACGTCCGTGTCACTTCTTTGTCTGGTCCTCGTCTTTCCGTGCTGTTTTTAATTTCCGAAGTATGTACCAACTCGCCCAAGCCTCAACTTTAGCAGAGCATGAAGCATTCGTGAGGCACAATATGGTACTCCCATCCAGTGCCTCAGCTCAAATGGTGTTCAGCGTAGCAGCCCACATATTGCGTAAGAAATAACGCAAAAAGTCTGACGAGACTTTCGAGAGCCAGCTGTCACTCAAAATACTCAAAGTCATTAAATGGAACACTTTGCAACAATAAGAACTTGAATAGCCCTCTTCTCTTCGTTTCTTACTTGAGGACAATAATGTTAAAAGTAACGCCACGAAAGTAACGGATTACTTTTTGGGGTAACTGTCAGTTACTTTCATAGGACGGTAATTGTAATTGTAATAAATTACAATTTAGCCTTGAGTAATTGTAAATGTAATTCCTTACTATTTTTCAGTAACGTGTACAAGTCTGGTGAACACACGCGTCAAAGGCCTGGCGCCATCTACCCGAGGCGAAGAAAAGCGCTCTCTCCCCACTTCCCATAGTCAGAGACACGAAACTGGATGTCTCCCGCGGTGCCCCTCGGGCCGGTTTTCCGGAAAACGACGCGTAGTTGAGCGGCGCATCAAACATAAATCTGTTTCACTTTTTTTATATACAAAAACTAAGGCACCTAGTCAAGTCGTTTACTGATCTTTATTGTACAACGCCTCCCCGCGACTAGGGGAGGAGAGGAGTGGTGAGGGGCTTTCCGTGACCCCTTTGCAATATGAAGCAGCAGCTCTCGAGTAATTGGAACTTTTGATCTACGATGGATCTCTTGACTCGTGTCTGCCGAGTCAAGAGATCCAACGCGTAACAAGATCGATTATTGGATCTTCTGACTCGTTGGACCTTTTGACTCGTTGGACCTCTTGAGTCGCCGTGGATCTTTTGACTCGTTGGACCTCTTGACTCGTTGGACCTCTTGACCCACATTGGATCTTTTGACTCGTGTCCGGCGAGTCAAAAGATCCAACGAGTCAAAAGATCCATTATTGGACCTTTTGACTCGTTGGATCTTTTGACTCGTTGGATCTCTTGACCAGAAGCGATATTTGTAGGGATACTATTCTCGCATTCTTTCTTGTGCAACGGCGAGTTAAATTGCCCTCCGAGAAGGATTCCGAGTCAGGAGGTCCAACGCGTCAAAAGGTCCAACGAGTCAAGAGGTCCAATATTGGACCTCTTGACGCGTTGGACCTCCTGACGCGTTGGACCTCTTGACTCGCCGTGGATCTCTTGACTCGTTGGACCTCTTGACGCGTTGGATCTCTTGACCCATATTGGATCTCTTGACTCGTTCCTCGATGTGTCAAGAGGTCCAACGCGTCAAGAGGTCCAATATTGGATAGCTTGACCGTTGCATCTCTTGGTGGGAAATATGTACAGGCAAGGGGTGTGAAATAAGTACAGGCAAAAAAGAGAAAAAAAAACTATGAGGGCACCTAAGCTTTCTCTTACGGTGTGAGAATGCGCGAGCACTACCTTTTCCCGAGATGTGTGTCCGCAACAGATAGCGCGCTAGTTGCGCGATGAAGAGGGCCTAGGTTCGAAACCAGGCAGGGGATGGTTTCGTGCTCACGTAACCAGGGAGGTCACGTGACCAGTGTTTTTTTTTTTTTTGGTCACGTGACCAGACTTTTTTTTTGTTTGTCCACATGACCAGATAGGTCACGTGACCAGAGAAATCACGTGACCAAAAATATCCCGTAGCCAGAGTTTTTTTATTATTATTACGTTGGATTGTGTTAGACAAGTCATGGATTTTAACGACGGATTTTGCCGTCGGCTTTTTCGCTGACTGAGCCAGGTAATGCTCACGCATTAAAAAAGCAGACAACAGAGATGCTAACCAAATAAGACGGAAAAGAAAAATGTCGGGAAAAAAAATTAAGCTGTGAAAACTTCCACACGGCAGGGGAATCTCACGAACACGGCTTTGATACATCGATTCTGGCCGGCGATGTTATCAGTGTTCGTGCGTATGACCCGTGATTTGTCGCCAGGCACTATCCATTATTTAACACGAAAGTACATATACATTGTTGCAAATAGTATCTGTCTACTTGTCTCCTATAGCCTACGTAGTACTTGTATTCTCCAAAATAATTCAAATAGGTCAAACAGTAACCGTCACAAGCCGTCCATTAATAGCAATATCATTATAAAAAGAGAAGATAAAAATAAGGCTCGATGGACCTCTTGATGCGTTGGACCTCTTGACGCGTTGGACCTCTTGACTCGATGGACCTCGTGACTCGATGGACCTCTTGACACAAATTGGACCTTTTGACTCGTTGGACCTCTTGACGCGTTGGACCTCTTGACTCAAATTGGACCTTTTGACTCGTTGGACCCCTTGGCTCGGCTGTCACGTGGCTATTGGACCTCTTGACTCGTTGGACCTTTTGACTCGTTGGACCTCTTGACCATAAGCGCCCCCCCCCCTTGGATCCGCCACTGACCTGTGAACATTTCGTTGTGCATCATTATCAAGGCGTCAAGCTGTTCATGAGCGAAGGAAATGAATAAATGAATGAATGAATGGATGGATGAATGAATAAATGAATGAATGAATGAACGACTCTCACTATGGCATTTTTGGCATAAACTAGAGATTTTTAGTAAAATGCAACAAAAAACGAGACTTTGAAAATTTAATACAAGCAATTCAATTATTTGTTCTAAGAGAACATAGGAAAACAGTATTTTAGCTAACACCAAAATCCAAGTCGACTAAAGAACAAATATAAAAGAAATCTCATAAAATATCTTCCCTTTTTTTTTTTCTTTCCTTTTTGAGCTGCCATCTGGACTGAAAATGGCGTCTTTCAAAGTTTGTACAGGGTTTTCATCGCCGCAAAAATAAACTATGCATCGCCGAACGCCCATTCTCCGCCCAAAGGTAGCGCTAGAGGTCTGAACCAGGTGCCGAAGTTTCAGCCCGCACGGACACCTGAATAACAAAGGTATAAGTGATTTTCTGAAAATTTCAATGGGAAAATGGCGGCCGACGGTACTCTCGAATGCATTGAGCTCTGTGGCGCCAGAAACCAAAAACGGCCGAAAATTGGCCCCATTTTCCCATTGTAATTTTCACAAAATCACTTATAACTTTGGAATAAAATATCGGTTCGGGCTGAAACTTCGGCATCTGGTTCAGTCCTTTAATGCTACCTTTGGGCAAAGAATGAGGGTACAGCGATGCATAGTTTATTTTTGTGCTGAAAGAGACCCTGTAAAATGTTTTTGGGGACAGCCTATATTTTAGTGCAAGATAGGGCATGTTATCAAGTAATTAGGCATCCACTTAAATTTGTGTTGTATTCGACCGTTTTTGTTTACTTTTTTTTTTTTTGCAATGTTTTTCTTAGCCAGATTGCTTTTATTCAAATTCCCGAAATTTAAAGCATAATATTAGCAAACAAAAACTTATTTTTTACCTTTTTTTTACGTTTAGAGGCTTTTTTATTTAAGTTATTTTTTTCGTTCACATCCCTGGCATGAAAAAATTCGCCGCGTCTCCAATTGGGATGTAATGATCATATAATGAGATTAATGACCCAATTTTTTAGAGGCTTGGGGTATCAAACAGAACAGTATGACTTTAAAAGGATCATGAAATTACCTTTCAACTTCTTCCTCCTTAGTTTTATACCTCAACTCAAAAAACAAAATGAGAAATCACGTGGTCGTGACGCGACTGGGCACCGGATGTGATGACTCCAAGCTTGCATCGTGCGTTTTAAACACACCATGGAACCTGTCATTTGCAAATAATGGTAAGTGTCCCCACGGCATTCATTGGCCAAGACGTGTCCGAAATTGAAGTGGAACCAGGGTGTAAGATAGACAGGTGGGGAAACGACCCATAGAAGCCTACCGCAGCGCCGTGACCGGATTGTGTACTCGTCTGCTTGCGGGTACCCCCGATTTGCGACAGATGGCGCTGCGGCGAGAGGAAAGAAATTGGAATCGGATTTGCATGGAACTTTATGGGAGAGTGCGCAACATAAACCGAGAGCACGACAGTCCTCCATTGAAAATCCACGATAAACAATCTCCGTCAGTTCAGCCGGTCGCCAGCGGTCGCCCACCCGGAGTGAGAGTTCGCGGTGCTCCACATAGATGGCGCCTAAAAAGAAAAAACCGAGGGGGACACAATCCGGTCGCTCATTTGGCTCTCGTTTCCCCACCTGTCTACCTTACACCCTGAGTGGAACTGAACCGAACCCCAGGTTCGCCTCCACACGAAAAGATCCCTCTCATTCTAAAGTCCTCCGCTGACACAAGCTCTCAAATTTTACGTTTTTTACAGCGGATCTGTGAAGGGCTAGTTTCCCCAGGATCGTGTCCCCCGCAAAGAAATGTCGACACAAAACTCTGGTTGCCGCCGTCGCCCATAGATGGCGGTAACTGTCCACAGTGTTGTGTTTGCCGGTTGTCCGCTTGCCACCGTCGCTCATAGATGGCGGCAGCATTTCTTCGGAGGAAGAAGAGCGGGAACGGAATGAGCGGCGAAGTGCGCAGCAGCGCGAATGGTTTTGTAACCGTCGAGAGGCCGCTAAAGTTCGACGGCGTCGAGCGCTTCAGATTCCATTGCGAAAGAAGAGCAGATCGCTCGCGTGGAAAGCCACCGCCGAGAACAGAAGCTACAGCTCCGCTGCTCTTCCTTCTTGACCAGAGTTGAAAGTCTGAAAGATCTTTTCTTTTTAATTTATTTAGTTCGTTTTTTTTATAACTGGTATGCATTGCCCCAGAAGTAATCGGTGGTGCATCAGTTATTTTCAGAAATGGCGGCGAATATTGAATAAAGTCAAGTGGTTTCAGAGTTGACAAAGCATCCTTTTGTTTTACAAATTTAACAATACCAAATTTGGGGAATGTATTTTGATGTCGGAGAACTCCGACATCAAAGTACCAGAAAAATATCTTAAAGTAAAATACAAGTACATGCTCAGAGAATGCACTTCAAGTAAAGTGCAAGTATTCTATGCCTCCTTGATGTAGTACTTTAAGTATAATCTACTTAAAGTACTTCCCAAACACACTCTAACATCTAAATTTATCTCGGCTCAATTTTTATTTCATGGTCCCTTGAAGGTTAGCGTAAGGTATAAACGAGAAGCTCATACAACAGATCTCTCTCAGGTGTCGGGGGACAGACAGGGACCGAAAGCCCAGCTTGGCCATTTTCATTTCTTCCCGCCAAAAGACCGCGGCGGAGGCCCAGAGCCATCTGGTGCGCGCGTTCTCTACCTGTTTAAATTGTGCCGCCAGAAGGGTGCTGCCATCTGGTGTAGCTATTGTGAATTGTGTGCCAAAAAATATCGACCCATCCTCACTTTTTTTTCTTCATCTTCCTCCTCTCTTTTCTGCGAGAATGTAGGTTGGAGGCGCTGGAGGTATTTCAGGAATCACCTACATTTCTTTGGAGCAACGAACACTCCTCTGGTTTTGGGATTTGTTTTCAGTGTTATTGGGCCATTGTTACGTATGTCTGCAGCGTCTACGGCACTCAATGGAATGAGGGACTTTTTTTTTTTCTGTATCATTTGTGTGTGTGTGTGCGTGTGCGTGTGCGTGCGTGTGTGTGTGTGTGTGTGTTTGTGTGTTCGTGCGCTTGCTTTATTTGTTTTCGGAAAGATCTCCCCCAACTCTGAGATCCTAAAATAAAAGAAATGCATCGTTTTTTTTCATCACGGTACACCTTTACAGCCCAGCGGGCACGTGCTCAATCAATGCTTCAGAGCGGCGACGAGGCCAGAAAAGGGGGGGAGAGAGGTCTTATAAAACTTAAACCCCCCCCCCCCCCAATAAAAAAAAAAACGAAAAAAAAAACGCAATTGACTTACAGTGACGTAATGAGCTCCCGCTAGGAAAGTATAGCTCTAGGACATGGTATACTAAAAGTCCCTGTAATTGATGTACTTGTCGTATCGGAGCACTTGTTTTTGTATCCGCGCATCGTACAATGACGCCGCCTGCGATGAAAGCCGGCTGCCCACGGCGTCTTTCACATCGTCATTTGCGAGGAAACTCTTTCTACCTAAAAACGTTTTCATGCGCAGGCACCAACGAAAATCACACCAAACTATGTCTGTTTCTATTTTTGTTTTTTTTTTGGCGGGGAGGGGGGGGGGGCGTGATTAGTTTCAAAAGTCAGTCCATCGACTGCCAAGAGACAAAGTCGACGCCCCAATGGCGGCATTACGCAGCTTCTCCGCGACAAGATTCTTCGAAGGAACAAAACTGAAAGCGCGGAAGTGATTCTAGCAAGTCTATCCTTCGCTACCTTCAATTCATAAAGTCAAGGGTGTTTGATTTCAGTGATCTTGCTCTCCTATCCGCGCCGTGCGAGCAGAACTATTGGAAATTTTGAGGCTGCCACTAGGTGGCTCTGACTTCTGAAAAGGGTCTAGTCAACGAGCAGTACTCCGTAATGTTTTCCAAAAAAAAACTGGGCGCATGACCTTGCGAATCGACATGACCCGCGTGAATTTCGTTGGTGATGACGTCCGCTCCATAGATTGCTGCTTCGATTCCGGACTCACGCGTGACACCCGCGTCCTGTCTCCGATAACGATGCGGCTCGAGAACCCATCGCCTTGCTCATTGTCACGTGGCAGAAGGGGCATGGGACTCGCAGACCGTTCCTTTATCAGTGGGCGCCTTTGGCACCCATCGTGCATACATACATTCCCGGCGGCGCGACTCGGTTTTATGAAGAAGTGTGGGAAAAACGTGTTAGAAACTTTGTATTGGACCACACGCACCAAATTGTCGTTCACCAATGATGGTCGGCCGCTTCGCTCTTCGTCATGTACATTCACGCGACCTTTTTTTTTTTTATTATTAAAGTTCCTAACCCCATCTTTGTACCATTGAACCACAGGCATTTTCCCTACACAGCTCACGTAGCTGACGATGATTAACATTCCCTGCTCTAAAGAAACGGATAACATACCGTATTTCAAAGGCGGGTGTTCGCTCAGCTGTCTGGAACAGGTTGCCCAAATCAAGGTGCTCGGTTTATTCTTTTTTTATTATTATTATTGATGGAAATTGCGTTTTTTTGTGGATAGCGGATACGACCATCCCGTGTGTCCAAAGGCATCGGAGCATTATTTCTTTAATTATCATCGCACATTCAATGTCTTGTTCATCAAAGCTAGCTTATCCCTTCCTCTTTCGTTGCGTCGCAAACTTTCGGTTATATGTATTTTCCATAACATTTCTTACTTTAACCCTGCTATAAAAGACAAGCCATTTTTCCTTCGTATATTTCCTCTCGATGTATACCATCAATTCATGGTCGGTATACATATGGGTTCTCTTATACGGAGAACGTTAACCGAATGGAACCAGCTTTCCGCATCTTTGGTTACAATATCATATGTGGATTTATTTCAAATTGCGACAACAAACCATTTTTAATGTTAACCAGCTGAGCGCTCATATTTTCATTGCATGTTTGTACCAGTCCGTCTTGTATCCCACATTTTGTTTTGTGTTTGCACATCCCTCCTTTAATGGTACCAAGCCCTAACAACACTCAAATAAAAAAAAAAGAAAAACGAATGAAGATAGTCAACTATCTGATTGGTTCAAAATGACGTCCGTGACGTGGATACATGAACACATGCCCATGCACACAAGGCCCACGATCGCGGCATCAGCACATTAGTGGCAATAATCGCAAAGGGAACTTACCGTATTTTGTGGGCTATAGTCCGCGAACTATACATGTTTAAAAGTTGAAATTTCTGGCTGTGCGGACTATCTACACGTGCGGACTATACAGGAATTATGTTTTTCAAGATCGTTTATTATGACGAGACGAAGTTTGTGCACAAAAATGTATGTTAATGATGATTTATGCACATTATAGGCTTTATTGTGAGCTAAAGCTATGCACCGGGTGCGGGCTATCTAAGCAAAATCTTTTATTTTTGACCCCAAATTTCCCCCTGCAGACTATATACCGGGTGCGGACTATAGTCCGGAAAATACGGTACTTGCTAGGTAGTTTGCAGTTTATCTTACACATAACTTAATTTAAAAAAATTAAAAGGATTCCTGGCCGATATGTAATCATGGAAAAAGAATACCCGAGTATAATAGAAGTGTGCAACATACAACTGACCTTGACATTTTCAGAAGCTGAGAGTTTAGACATATGTGAGAGGTGCGCTGTGGCCTCAGAAAGCTACTTTTAATTTTCCTGTATCCCTGCATCAAATTTAAGAGTAAGTTAATGTAAAAGAGAAAACAACAAAAACAATATGCATATCTGATGTGCATCAACCGAACCTGCAGTCTATCGGTGCACCCTAAGTTCATATTAATAGTATAGTCACCCATCAATCTCCGCTTTCCAAAACATGTGCAAGAATCCATTCATCTTTTAAAAAGATTTTATTTAAGTTATTCATAGGGAAAGAAAGATCCAAGAGAAGCAAAAATTCTGAGTGCACAATGGCATTTTTCTTTTTTTCTTCTAGATTTAGCGTAAATACGCCGAACTTTGGAGCCTTCGTAACATCCGATGGCTGCCCGTCTTTACCGTTTTTATTTATTTCTTTTCTTCAAAATTTGAGGAGGAGATTTTCTTTTTTTAGATTCGATCTCCAGAGCGGTAGCAGGAATATGGCAGGTCGATCTTCTCCCGTGACGCAAAACGCGACGTCACTTCCGCTACTCCCGGGCAACTCGTCGCCCCCTCGCACCGGAAGCGGTCTCCTTTAGCCGTTCTCCCCTCCGCGCCGACCCGGCGTCGGGGCCCGAGGCTAGCGCCCCTGGTTACAGAGACGCCACTGCAGGCGGCGCGGCGATCGGCCGCCGTCGAGGAACCTTGCGAGGAAAACAGCCTCTCAGGGCAACGAAGACTCCAACGACGCGACATAAAAAAATAATAAAAACAAATAGAAGAACGAGGCTAACGAGTTTGTTTGTCGCCGTGACCAGTGGTTAGGACACCAGTGAATATTCCTTTCGCCCCCACCGTCGGTGGGAAGGAATAGCCGCCGTGTCATGTCGTGACAGCGTTCGTCCTCGGCGTCGGCTGCCTCCGTTGGGGAGATTGAAAAGGACACAATGTGCAGGTAAGAAGACAGCGAATCTCTCTACTTCCCATCGGGGATTATCGCTGCAAGGCCTGGATTACGCGCGCGCTAATCTATTCACCGGATAAGCTGGCGGGGTCGGTTGTTGCTTCCCAAATCACTCTCGCGATGACTGTCGTCGCCGCGTTGGCGGCTAGTAGAAAGAAGGAAAATCAACGAGGATAATAATAACAACAAAAATAGAACAAAAAAAGATCAATCTGTCGCTCGCTCCGTTTCATCTTCAATTCCTGTCCGTGCCCTAAACAGGTGTACGTACGCCGTGTATTTTGTAACCAGGAGTGTCGCGACGTCGGGTTTCGCTAATCATCGGATTGAGGTCGCTTTCGTTGTTTGTCTGGATGTTTCGTCACGGTCGCTTCAACTAAGTGATGCACGATGACGGGGGATTTGTGTTGCCCCGAAAACCTGCGCGTGGCCATTTTTAAGGGCGGAAAAGAGGTCATGCTGAGATGAAACGCTAAATGCGGGATGAGCAGGTGTTGTCGCGGGCATGCGGGTCGCGTCGGTTTCGGGATGAAATCGATTTTACCGGAGCGAGTCAAAACGAAAGAAAGAAAAAAAAATACTCTCGAGTTGAGACGTCAACTGTCGCTTTTAACTCGATTGCTTCTTGAGCTTCTTCGCCGCTCCGGTAATTAATGATGATGCTCCGTGTAGACCGCGATCGTGCTCCAAGTAGAGTGTGCTGTTTTCGCGGTGTAGTCGTTGATTTTTCGAGGATGGCGCCAGCATCTACCACTACCCTGTTTCTGCCTCTTTATTCCTTTGTTTCGTTTATAGGGTGTATAAATTTGAAGCATAGGCTTTACGTGAGTACCAGTACGGAAGAACGGGATGTTCATTTATTTGATTGTTTGGGTTCTCGATTTATTAATATTATAAACACATAGCGCGAACATAGCGTCGACGTTTTTTTGCACGTTATTAACGCACGTAAGTGCCAAGCTCCAAAGTGAATCACCGAAATTTGCACCGCTAGAAAAGTGAGTAAATCTACTTTTCTATTGGTTTCCTTCACTCTGGAAAGAAAAAATACAAAAGAAAGCATGCACATTTTGTAGTTTTTTAGTTGTACTACTTGAAGATGTAACTTTTGAAGCGTCCTAAAAACGATGCATTATGGTGCACCAGTGAGTACGTTATGCTCAAACTGGAAGAAGTTTCTAATGCAGGCTCTTGTTCCGCGTATATTTGATAAATCGCAAACTATCCAAAATTATATTTGGAAACTTTACTATCTATCGAGCCTAACCTCTTTTTAGCTCGCGAATTTCCAAGTTACTGAACTCCGAATTAAAACGGAGGTTTGAATTCGAGAGTTTTAGGATTCCTCCGAGTTGTTAGAAATATAGAACTGGAACTGCTCTAGACCTATTTAAGTCATACCTACAATACCGTACGCAGTTCGTTAATAATAATATTAAGTATATTTTAATCATTAAAAAAAAGTAGAACTGGTGTACCTCAGGGTAGTGTACTCGGGCCATTCTTGTATATAATCTTCATAAATGACCCTGAAAATTCCGTACCGAATGCAAACTTTTGTCTTATGGCGATGATAAGACTATTTTTATTAAAGGCGGCTCAGCAGATCATATAGCAAGGAAAGCAATAGGAGTTTTTTCAAACATTGATTTGTGGACCAAAGTAAATGGACTAGAAATAAGTTCTGAAAAGACTAAATGTGTGCTATTTCGACCTCGAAGTGGACAAATATCTTATTCGTTTCAATAAACTTAGGCTCATCAACACAACAGGTGGTAAAGTCGGTAAAAACACTGTGTGCACTTTTCACTGAATCATTATCATGGAATGAGCACGTTGAATATTTCCATACAAAAGCTAGTAAATCTATTGGTCTTATTTGTAGAAACCGTTATGTCTTTCCAACAAGTGTAAAATTGCTTTTATATTACTCTTTGGATTACGCTCACTATGTATATTGTCATTTAGTTTGGGGCCAAAAAACAAAACGTAACTTAACAAGGCTATTACTTACCCAAAAGAGGGCTATTCGAATTGTTTCAAATGTTTCTTTTTTGTATTCTTCTAAGGAACTCTTTTTCAAGCATCGTGTAATTCCCATTGAAGAGCGGCATGCAGAGATTTCTGTTATTGGTGACTTATAATGTAGCCTTAAAACACAACAATACTTTTTTCATATCTGCACTGTCATGTTTAACTAAGTTAAATCATAAATACGTTACCCGCCATGGCGAGACCTGGAATGTTTCAACATCCCGTACTAATTATGGCTTTACATTATTGAAGTACGTGTTGCCATCTTTACTAAATGAACTCGAAGCAAATGATGTGTGTATATTTGGAAAGTCAAATCGAATGTTAGCGGACATACTACTACAATCCCATTTTCTATATGATACCATGTAGTGTCACGAATGTGTTCTGAAATTGTTTCTATCTGAGTGGCCATCTGCCTTTTGGCTATCTTTCTACATAAACAAGTAGAATGATTGGAGTGGTGTGCTGGTGTATATTTGATTTTTTGGGTCTAGTGTATTTTTATTTTCCGCTGTTTTTCCGCCAAGGTGTGTATGGGAACTAGAACTTCGTCAAGCTGCAGTAGCAGCTTTTTGCCCTCTTTTCCACTTTTTTCGTTTTGTAATGAAAAAAGGAAATAAAATGGAAATATTATTATTATTATTATTGTTATTATTATTATTACTATATAGGTGGTATGATTTACATCTAAAAAGAAATGCTGTCAATATTCTAAATCAATTACAAATTACAAAACAATTACAATTACTAAATCAAATAAACGACTATCCCATGTGTAACCCGTAAAAACCAGTCAAAGTCAAAAACAGATTATTTTGTTTGGTACGCAGCTCTCGTTAAAAAAATAAGAAGAAAAAGCTCTGTTAGGAAAGCGATTTGTTGAGCAAACGAATGCTTTCACTATTCACGTCGGAAACATTCTATATACAACAAATCGTGCCCTAACTTACCCCTCGGAAAAAGCTTTCTATCTAAAACTTCTAATTCTAAGAACCAGGCTGACTCGAAACTTAATAGTCACCCGTACCCTTCTCCCCATTTCCATGCACCCACTGTCCGTCGTCTTCTATAAGTTACCGCACCTCGAGGCGTATCAGACGACCGTTTCCTTCAAACCTGGTGCATCGTTTACTCGAGCGTCCGGGGTGCAGTCCAGCCGTTCATAGTCAAAAACAAAATTACAAGTGAAGAGAGTCAAAATTAAATTTAAAAATAAAGTTCTCTCCCACCTGTACTCCACGAGGTATCGCACGTTTAAGCCAATTAATAAAAAAATATTAATAATAAAAGAACTTGTTTCAAAGGCAGCTGAAGAAACGCGTAGCGTTGCTTTCTATGTTCGTGCGTTTCGCTTTATGCTTTATTCTTCGGTATTCTTACCGGCTAAAGGCGCCGTTCAATCATTGGCAGCGGTAATCAAGATGCTTGCCGCGCGCTACGTTGCGGTAACAAGTTAACGGACGACGTGGACGCAAGACGCCGGGGGTTTCTCTGTCGCGGACGGGCCCCCCTTCCGATCGACCCGGGCCTCTTAATCGGGTTGTCGGCTCCGTCGTCGCCGGGCTGTCGCCGGTCGCCTCCGATTGACCAATGGAGCGGCTGACACGCGCCTCCGAGGGACACCGCGCTCGCTCTTCGCGCCGTCTTCTCGGCGCGCACTTCGGCGCTGCTGCCTGTCAACTCGCGTGTGCCGGGGCTTCTTTCGCGTGTGTGCGTGAGCCCGTGTGTTGCTGCGTGTGAAGACCAAAGTATAAAAGAGCGATGCTCGAAGATGCCATTCTATCGGAACGCTTAGATGGATGCTCGTTTCGCTATACTTGGGTTTCATTTTTAAAGAAGGAGAACAGCCGATGGTGTACGATGGTGCGGATCTAATCAAGCGGCGCCAAAAGAGCATCATCATGAAACTTGTCGCTTTCGGGAAGTTTGCTATGAGCAAATAAACCAATCACACGCACAAAATAAAAATTGCCAGCGATTTTTTTTTTTTGTTTTATAATGCATGAAATTCTATTTTTAGGAGCGATTGTCTAATTCGTTTGGAAGACGTTACACGGTCGTTACGGTAGCGAAATTTTTCAATGTATTTCACGTAACGTACATTCTCCCTCTAAATTTAGCGGGGAAAACTGAATGGGTGTATGGGTCACGGGACGTCGATTTTCGCCCGCTAAATTCAGCGGGGAAATTGGATTGGTGTCTAGATATCAAGACGCGAAATTTCCCGTTAAATTCAGCGGGTAACTGAATTGGTGTGTAGGTAAGGTGATGTCGATTTCCCCGCTACATTTCGAGGGGGAACTGAATCGATGTTTTGGCCACAAGACGCAAATATGTCCGCTAAATTTGGCGGGGAAACTGAGTTGACGTGCAGGTCACGTGCCATTAATATATCCATAGTGTATACCTCGCGTGATGCCACTTTTCCCGCTACATTTAGCGGAAAATGCACGGACGAACAGATAACATTGTTTTGAAATGCGGGGGGGAGGGGGGGGGGGTAGCGTTAGAAAGAACTGCGCGTGGTTCGGCCGGACTTAAGGCGAAACTGAGTCTTTTGTTGTTTTCTCAACAAGACAGATTTCTCTCAAATGTTTACTCTCAGCTATAGAAAGCGTATTCCTGACCTCTTGGAGAGGCTAAACGAGCGTGAATTGTAGATAAATTTGTTTTTGACAGTAGTTTTTAATCGAGTCAATGTATAGCAAGAAAATAAAATAAAAAAAAAACGCCCAATTTTGTAAGGTTTTTGCATAGCCGAGAACAATGAAGCAAAACCCCATCAACGTCTCGGGTAGGATGGCTTCGCCGCACTACGACTCACCTGGTGGGGAAGCCTACCTGCTGCTGCGAACTGGGGCTAGCGTTAACCCACTATCGTTCCCAGTTTTCGCGGTGCCAACGGCAGATCTGTATTTGCCCCTTTTTTGTTTGGCAACAAACTCAGGAGCGCCATCTATTAGATAGTACCGGCACACTTCTCGTGTATGTATATTTATTAATATTTTACCCATTAATATTTTATCATAAGAGGAAATTAAGCTTGACAGTGCTGTAAGTGGTTATTCCTAGAAAAAAAAAAGTGTATATTTCATTTCGCGAATACTGTGAAACCCGCCGTCTAGTTCAGCACCGGAAGTCGTTGGGGGCTATTTGCACATTGGTGCCACCACGTCTCAACTCATGCGAGAAAGAGCGAATAGATCTACGAGTTACAGAACCCCTTTCCCTCTGAAGTTTTCCTTTGGCGTGATTGATATTTTTAAGGGAAGTGGGAGGGGGGGGGGGGGGGGTGTTTGTTTCACGTCTGTGGCATAGTTTGCTTGTGCTGTCTATTTTCTTATCAGCTTTGTTTTTTGTCTTGATTTCCTTGCTGTTTATTTTTATTTATTTGCACGCTTATTAGCTTGCCTGTCTCAGCGA
Organism: Ixodes scapularis; assembly: GCF_016920785.2. Taxonomy (NCBI): domain Eukaryota; kingdom Metazoa; phylum Arthropoda; class Arachnida; order Ixodida; family Ixodidae; genus Ixodes; species Ixodes scapularis. The sequence goes on along the minus strand of NW_024609879.1, from coordinate 99,805,341 downwards.
TCAAGGAATCAGTGTGTTCTCTGTTCAAACGCAACGGACGAAATCTTTTCTATTTTGCTAGTTTCTGAACCTTAATTTCTGAATAATTTGGTCACGGTTTTTTCACTCTAGGTATCCTTTATTCGTATCACCTCAAACTAAATCCCATCCGGGTTCTCAAAAAACTTACTACAGGTTTTTTTTTTTTTTTTTTTTTTGTGATAATTAAAAAAAAAAACATTTTGGCTGCCAGATGCCAGCTATATTGAACGTGGTATCTTTTACAAGACGTTAGTTTTGTATATTCGTGATTTTGGACAAATAGAGAATGCACGAAGTTTTTAAGGAGAAATGGTGTGGAAACACGCGAAATATATTTATTCGTGACCGCGTCAAACACATTTAGTACCTGGCGACTAAAACATGAGACTATAAAAAGAAATCACAAAACAATCGTCGTAAATGACGTGGTTGTGCGAGGGGCGACTGCGATAGGGGAGAGAACGATATCGCGGTGGCGATGGAGCGGCAAGCACCCGGCGTTCACGTGAGTTTTCGCGCACGGAAGCCGTAGGCTTTCGCCGAAAAGAGGAACTAAGGCTGCCGCTGTAAAAATTCCATATAAAAGCACCACTTCGCTCTAAGCCGAGTTTCGAAATAATGATTACCACAAACCTGAGGAAGCCCTAGAAATAATGACTACGCAAAAACTGAGGAAAATTTGAGAGGTGGTGGTAACAGTGGTCTCGTGATTGGTCGTGACGTCGCAGGGACGGAGGTGGCGCGTCCAATGGGAGGAGGAAGCGGTGGTGTCCGGGCCCCGGGGCCTGCTCCCTGGTCCCGACCGGGGCTGTCTCGGGGGTCGGCGGGGGGCCCTGAGGGGGGCCCTTCCCCGCATGGAGCTGGCGGCCGAGGCTCGGTGGACGGCCGCCATCGTGGCCTGGCGGAAGGTGAGCACGTTAGCGGAGCTGTTAAGGGCTAGTGTTTCCAGTATCGTGTCCGTCAGCAAACAAATGATGACACCGAACTCTGGACAGCTACCGCCATCTATGAGCGACGGCGGCAACCAGACAATCGGCTTGCCTGTTGTGTGGTTGCCGCCGTCGCATATAGATGGCGGCAGCCTTTCCAGACTTTCCACTCTGACTTGCCCACTTGCGGCTGGTCATTACTCCCTTCCCACTATAGCTACAGCTTCGCTGGTCTTCCTTCTTCACCAGAGTATGAAAACGGAAAGGTTTTTTTTATTAAAAAAAATGTTCCTCCCCTCTAAAAAAAATATTTGTGGAAGCCAACTATAATTTTGATTTTTTTTTAATATGAATTATTTTAACATTTATGAAGCTTTTTAAAAGGTTTATTTTGGCTAGTTTGTTGATGAACATTTCGGGGTAAAACAGCGCAGCGGGACACGGACGAAGTAAAGACGAGAGAGTATACATAGCGCTGAGTAGCTACTGAAAGTGTATTTCGTTCACACCCCGTGTACACGCTCTGCAACAACTGTGCATGGGCGCCGCCATAACCGACCTTGAGTTTTTGTTTCCTCTTATTCCGTTTACTTGACTTCATCATTACCGTAGCAGGGCAGGTAATTGCCGTTTTAGATTCTACTGTGTCCTTCCCCCCAAACATTGGCTTTTGTGGAGGCTCGTCAACGCTCGTTTCCAGTGGCTCGGTATCTCAGTAAGACAAGAGAAGGCTGTAATCTGGCACGTGTACAAAGCGTTTGAACCCGAAATCTGTCACATTTACAACAAGATAAGTCTTGCGCAGAATTTCGAACTCTCGTGATTTCAGAGATTTACAATGAACATATGCCAAATACTTTGGAACTGCAATAAGTTTTTTATTCTTTTTTTTATTTTACAGCTTTATTTTGGCGTGAAGCGTTCTTTGGCTATTTGCTTCGGATTTAGTGAAGCCGTGGCCTGTGGCATCCCCAAATGCAACGCACGCAGTGTTGCATTATGCGACGTGACAGACCTACGCACTAATTCCGGTTCTTCTACACAAATTCAGTTTCTCCGCTAAATTTAGCGGAGAAGTTGATGTGGCGCATAGGTCTTTAACGCCCCATAATGCAACGAGCGCAGTGTTGCATCATGGGACGTGACAGACCTACAAACCAAATTAAAGTTTCTGCGCTAAATTTAGCGAGGAAGTTGAATTGGTGAGTGGGTCAGGTGACGTCAGGTAACGTGGCATCAATTTCCCCGCTAAATTTAGCGAAAAAGGTTATGTCACGTGACCTACACACCAATTCAGTTTCCCCGCTAGATCTAGCGGGGAAGTCGACGTCACGTGACCTCATGTCACGTGACGTTAGAGCGCTTCACGTATGCAAGCCAATTGCTCAGCCATTGGACATACTATTTTTTTATTGTTTGTTTTTGGGTTAGCGTATCTAAAGAGTATTTTTTCTGTGTGTGCAGCAGTATTGCGTCCAGTGGTTTTTGTTTGTGCCTTTGTGATGAGTAAAATATCATGAATGTAGAAACTATCACTCGAACATAACTTTCTATTCCCGATGATTATGTAATTAATCGTTTGTGTAGTGCTTTTTAAACATGCAAAAAAGCCCCGATGACATTTTGCCAAGTATTTTTTAATATTTTTTTTAGTGTGCATATTAACTAAGCATGAATAGGCCAGCTGCTGTTTTTCGTACCTGTACTTCTTTTTTTAATAATTTTATGTAATTACTTTCCGCAAGTACGGAGTAGTAGAGGCTTTATTCGGGCAGAGATGCCTTTTGTCTCTATCTCCCTACCGGGCTTGAACTGGGAAAATCCAAATAAATTTCAATTCAAACCAATTCACGCACTTCGCCAAGTCTCGTTTTTATTCTCACTCATTCAGTGAGGATTTCGATACCGATCATTTTTATTATTTCAGTAATAATAATGAAAAACAAAGAAGAGGTTAGCCAGGAAACTTTTCTGGTTGATTATATTGCAGGAAGAACAAAAAAAACATTAAAAGAAATATATTTTGAGCAAACTCCCTTTACTGGTCCTGAGACGGAGATTTTAATACTGAAATCATAAATAAATCACAAAAAGTTTGTACGCTATCACAGATCACGTGTATGATATCTGTGAAATGAGGTAAAAAAAAAGGAAGGGGGGGGGGGGGTTCAGGTTATAATTATGCGTAGTTTGGTGTTTCACGATAATCACCGAAGTTAGGGCTGTGCCCCATCTTCAGGTGTCTGACTAATATCACATGTGGTATTGATACGTAGGGGAGGTGATTTTCCACCTTCTGAAGTGACGAACAGGCTGTAAAAGTCACACGCAGGGCTGTAGACTTATAAACAGTGGATTTATGAATAGTCGTGGATTTAGTTGTAATCAAAATAATCCACACAATTTCAGGTGGAGTAGCGCGCTCAGCTGTGAAAGTCACCCTTGGAAAGTAATTACGTTGCCCTTATCGTTAATTGAGGTGGGTTTCATTTTTTTTTTTTAATATTGCACGACGTCGAAGTGTGCTGCTCTTACTGACCTACGGTTTGATTTCCTACACGGAAAATGATATTGGAACAGCCACGTCCTTTCCAGCACTACACTCGTAACAGAATTTATGAGCAGTGATTACAGCTGGTACTAAAAAGGATACTAAATCAGTGTAGATTTGCGTATATGTAAAGATTCTCGTTGCTCGAAAATGGACCTATGATACAGTTACTATATTGTTATAAATTACGGCAACGTTTTATTACAACAACATTGGAATAGCAAAATTTCGTTGGAATTCAAACTTTTAACGAAACTGATTTATCTCAAATTTTAGAACCATTCACTTACTGCCGCTGAAACTAATTGCAGCAACCGAAGAAAAATAACAAAACGTTTGTCTCCGAAGTCCTATAATGCAAAAAATGCTTATTTTCATAAAATATTTTTTTAAATATTTTTTCTTTTTAAATTTAGCGGGGAAACTAAATATGTGCATTGGTCCCGTAACGTCAATTTTGAAACTGAAATTTGAGGAAAAATTTAATACGTCTATAGGTCTCATGACGTCAGGTGACGTTTCGTCTATCTCCGGTAAGCCTGAAGTAATGTATAGATCACATGACGTAGGAACCGGCTTGCTAGTATCGGCGTCTTAACTTAGACTGTGTTAAAGAAACCCTGCCAAGCTTAGGACAAACGAGTGCTTGAAACTCGACTTGGTGCTAGTGATGCAAAACTATGGAAAAATTTACTATTGATACTATTGACAGTTTTTTTTTTTTTTTTTTTACAGAGGCCTAGGTGTTTAACAATTTCAGAATTGACGGAACTTGAATTAACCGCTCTTTTATGTTCTAGAATCCGGTCATTTAGCCAGCATCCGGTCTGGCCAACACACGAGAACCCAGAAGCCAATGAAATCTCGTACACTACAGTCATCTCGCAACTATAGTTACTGGTTCTCTATGGTTTTTTCTGGCAACCTAGCTTCCCATCGAAAAAGGAGTTAACTTACTTAATTTGAAGTCATTTTTAAAAACAACGCTGACACCATAGCTTTCTTTCAGGGCCTTTGAATTGTAAAAGAGATGGAATGAGGAAAGAATCTGATCATTAATTAAATCATTTTTGCGCTGGTTATGAGACGGTTTTTTTTTTCTTGTCCCTTCTGTTCCTCGTCTCAAGGTTCTTATTATTCTTATTATGGGGGCAATATTGTTTCCTTTTTTTTCTAGCAACCTGTTTGGTTCGAAAAAAAATTCCAAGCTTATCTTTTCATCCGCGCAAAGTAATGTCCCCGTACTTGCTCATTCGATCACCATCGCTGCCATCATATTCAAGCAGGGTACCGTATTTACGCAACGCGTAGTTCATTTATCACCGGTGGCAGGGATTTGAATTTTTCTGATTGAACTCTGCCTATAAAAATTGAAAAGCACACCCCGGAAGGCAATCTAAAACAGCAAGAAGGAACTGCGACAACCTATCGAGTTGATATCTTTATTTCATAGTTTTTCAATAGTACACAATCGATGTAATGTTTATAGTACATTGTCTATAGTTTCTAAGGGGGATTTCTGCCGTTTTCTGATTGTTTTACTAGGGGTATTAGATTGTTCCTCAATAATCACGCGTAAGTCCCTAATTGCAGTTGCGTCCGGGCTACACGACATCTCCTGGATGGACACATAACGTTCTTCGTCACTTAATGAAAGAGTATCGGTAGCTTTACGATAGTCGGCTATTGATACTTTCTTGGTATTCGACTATGAGCAATTTCACGATAGTCGTTATAGTATGATATCGATAGTATTATTGATTGTACTATTAATTTTACCATAAAAAAACTATCGATAGTTTTTTTTTTTTCACTAGCCATTGTTAAATTTGGCTTTTACTATAGATATGATTGACAGTAATATCGATACTTTTGCACCACTACTTCGAGCACTTGCCACTCCGCTCGTGCGCTGGCTTCGGCAGTGCTTTCTTTCACACAGTTGTAGCCAAAAAGCTGATTTTAGACTCTAAAAAAAAATCTGGTCGTAAAAGGACTCTTAAAGGTTCTTCGGCTTGTCCATATTTTGCACGCCTCAAAGTTCTTTTAAGTATCCCCTAAGAGGGTTCTTTGTAAAGGAAAAAAAAACTATAGCGGTTCTTTTAAGCTTCTTTTTTTATGCGAAAGAGTTCTTCATTGCCCATGTTGCGTTTCTAGTGCGCCAGGGGGCGATAGTGCTTGAGGCGAAACCGTTCTTCACAATGTGAAAGAGTTCTTGGGTCGCCAAAGACTTTTGGAGAACGGACTTTTTTTTAGAGTGTAGCAAGCCGGCCTAGATCACGTGACATCAATTTACCCGCTAAATTTATCAAGAATTGCATGGACAAAATAACGGATGGACAAAATTTTGAAATTAGGGGGTTCCGTTGGAAAGCGCCTCATGCCTTAAAACATTTAACTGCAGTTACCTCACGGCTTTAATGACACTCGAATGAATGTTCCCTTTGCAGGCGGGGCTTCCCCCGACCGCTGAGTCGAGGACCCCGATGAAGAGCATGCTGGGAACCGGAGCCTGGTTCTCTCGCTGGGCGTCGCGCAGGGAGCCCACGAGCAGTCCGGCCCGCCTCCTGGCCGGGCAGGGGACGCTGGCAAGGGACGCCGACGGTCGGGACACGCAAGCGGATACCGAGCCGTCCAGCCCGGACGCCGACGAAAGCTCCACCTGGCCGCCGACCCGGGAAGAACCCGTACGGACATGCGGCCCGTTTTCTTGGCGTAGAATATTTTGTTTCTTCTTTTCTGTGGGGGATTATGAAAAGAAATGGAACGTCACGAATCATATGCAACGTCACAATTGTGCGTGTAGCACGTCTTGGACTGTTGTGCTTAGCGTTCTGCCCATGTATCGGTAGTGGTACTGAAGTGGTTGTGGCAATGTTGCAGGAACCGGTGTCTCCTGCTGTCGGATATCACGTGGGATGTTGGAGGTTGGTAATAGAAGGTCCAGCAGAAAGCACGAGCGAATACGAGTTTGACTGTTGACACAGCTTTCAAACTCCTGACTTCTACGGCTTCCATCGACTGGCCAACACGGAGAGCGACCTGCGGCAGAACAGGCGTCTGTTGCGACCTCCTGTGCTGCTGTGCCACCGCCAGAATGGCGGTAGGCAACAGCGAGTCTCTTTTTTGACGTCATCAGGCCGAAATTGAGGCACCAGAAATGAAGACGCGATCCGCCGATACACACAACAGTAGGAGACGTGTTCAAGGCACAGTAGTGGACCGGAGTGTGAACCATTGCAGAAAAGGGCTTCTGGTCAATACCTCTGTGAGCGTTCGTGCGTATGGCGCGTGCATTGTTCACTCTCCAAAGAGACGAGCATGCACGTGCTGAGCTGTGGATTTGCAAACAGACCTCCCTCCACCGCCTCACTCTCCCGCGCCTTTCTTGCAGGAGCCCCAGGAGCCCGAGCGCGGCTCGGTGTGGCAGAGCCTCCGGCGCAACGCGCAGGCCAAGTGCCTGCTGCTCACGCTGCTCATGGCGGCCTGCCTCGGGGCCGTGGCCTGGTGCCGGCTGTCCGAGGTGAAACGCTTCGTCATCAACTACCACACGATCCCGATGCGCAGCGAGACCCGCGTGAGCCCTTGCGACGACGGCTACGTCTACGTGCCCCTCGCCCTGCTCTCCATGCTCTACCTCGTGTACCTGGTCGAGTGCTGGCACTGCAGCACGCGTCTGCAGCTCGCCTACAGGTGCGCTCGTCTGTACACCCGCTGCAACCCCCTCCCCCCCCCTCCCCGCTTTTAATGTGAAAGCATTAATTAACTGTCCCATAAAGCGAGCCGACGTCCTCAGCTTCGAAGCCGCGTCAAACGACACCTAAACTTCTTTCTCTATGTGGAGGTGAAGCCGCGATCTGATGGCTCCCAGTTATGAAACCATACGAAAAGCCTAGCCAAACGGCACTTAGCTACCCCGTTCTAAATGGAGTGCAGTGAAGCCGAAATCTGATGGATTTCGGCTTCTGTCCCATTGGCAGGCGCGCGTCATGGTTTCATGGAACGAGGCTCCCATTGGCAACTGCGCGTCAGTTTCAAGGAGGGCCACCCCATGGCGCTGCCTGCTCGCGCCGGCAGCGCACCAACGCAAGGAATCGGCTGGCAGCTCGGGAAGACCGCCAGCGTGCGGGAAAAGACTCGGCCGTGTCGCCGCTCTAGAGAGCGGCGACACGGCGAATGTCAGCGCAGCGCGGCCACTTTATAAGGCCGCGCGCAAGAACGACATTCATGCTTTCGCATTAACAGCTCATAAAAAGTGCTGAGGTATACATCGAGCCTTTTTTTTTTCTGTCTGAGGTACTATAGGCAACAATATGAAAGGAAACAGACTTCCTTGCTTTTGGACGTACTTACAATTTTTTGAACACGTTGTTGTCCCGAGTAGGGCTAGAATGGAAAGTTAAGATCCCAAGCTACACACTGTTTGACAGGTTGAAGTGTAACGAAGGTTCTGGAAACCGTGGAACTGGAAAGAAGAACCATTAACTGTTCCCTTTCATACTGTTGCCGGTATAAAGAAATAAAAATAATACAGTAGCCTCCTTTTTTCAGCGTGCAGCCTTGAAAGAAAGGTCACACAGGAAAAGAAATATCCACGCAGCTAGCAAATGTCTACGTGTTAATTTTTATTATTATTTTATTTGGAGAAACTGAAAATGTCATTCATTCATTCAATATTTTATTCATTTTAAGTTCCGAAGAATATAATTTTATTTTTGATGGTCGACATGGGCACATCTGCTGGGACTTGATGCATGGTACCGGTGAGCTCGTTCTTTGTATAGAATTACGGATTTAAATAAGTGGGGACATTAGACTCACTTGAAATGGCTCAATAATAATAAAAAAGGTTTGTGGGAAAACAAGTGAATCTACCATATGCAAGATTGAAAAACGAAGGCGGTGGAATAAAAAAACAAAAAAAACAGGAGGGGGAAGAGCCCGGATGATCATGAAGCCTTATTATGCTACTAATTGTAGAATTTTGTTCATCGTAAAACTAAATCTGCGAGAAAAATATATCCGCGCCATGATCCCATTAAGACGTTTGATGCAAGTTAGTTCACTATTCTCAGGATTACACTTTCTGAATCTGCAATGATTTATGGCGAATTCCACCGGTCGTTTTGAAGCGCGCCGGGTTCGACTTTCCTGGAGCGAGCCTATTTCACTGGGCGATCGGAATCGAGACCAACGTGTTTACTGGTCGTTTTGGATTCGCTCTCGCTCCAGATCTCGATCTGGATCCGAGAAAAGTCGCTCCCACGATTTCGGCGGATTCAACCGGATGCCATCCGGGCCAGCCCTCGGCGCACACACGTGACTTCCTTTCTCGTGGGGCATCGCGCCTGATCTCGCCCATCTCCCCTCAGAAGAAGAAGAAGCACGTCGCGGGCTGGGCTCCTAGATTGTCTCGACATCAGAAGAATTCGTAATGGCCGCTTGCTTACCCCTTGGCTCGACAGCCGGTTCGTTTTCCAGGAAGGAGAAGAGAAGGTATTTGCCGCTCTATGGACATTCCGGCAATCTTTGCTAGAAGCGCCTGAGCCATTCCTGCCGCTCGTGCGTCGAACACGTGTTAGAACCGCGATTGCGAAAACGTCTTCGAAACGACCGCGGCGGCCGCGGAAAGGGGATTCCCGGGCAGTTGAATGACGGGAAGGCATCCGCCGACCCCGAGCAGCGGTCATGTTCCACTGGGGATCCGTAGGCGGCGCGACCCCGTTCGGATCGTATGCTCCAGTCCGGATCTGGTCAACTGATCCCGACGCGCTCCAAAACGCCCGTGGAATTCGCTATTAGTATATTATATGACATTGGTTGTTGCAAAGATGGCGGCTCCTGGAGCGGGCAGGAAACGCATGGTATACGGCGCGTTGCAGGGCGACACCCCGACCTGTGCGCAGGGTGGACGCCAGCGCCGTCTATGATCTGGTGGAGCAGATGCGGGAGGCACAGCCCATCATCTGGTGGAAGGCCGTCTGCTATCACTACGTGAGACGCACCAGGCTGGTACGTCCATATAGATCCTTCTGTACACACGGGCCTCTATGTGCGTGTGTGTGCGCGTGCGTGTGTTCGTGTGTGCGTGTATGTGCGTGTGTTCGTGTGTGTGTTTTGTTGCCGATCTTGAAATCTTTACAGACGTTTGGGCATCGAGACTGCGTACACACGGTTGCCCGAGTGGTGCGACTGTAGTCGCACAACTCGGGCAACCGCACCAAAAGGTGGACTGTAGTCGGTGACTGGTGAAGAACTCCGCCTCCAACCCACGCTCGTTGCTTTCCGCCGAGTTCTGGATGCATGTGCGGGGAAACGTTATCAAAAGCTGCAAGCTCGCGCTGGTTCTTGCAATCGGTTATAGATTATTCCATTAATCGCATTCTACCAGCTGCCATCTTTGTCTACCATGGGCTGTGGACTGAGGTCTGAGCATGCTGAGTAACTCTTTTCTGTAAAGTACACCAGACGCCGCCCATGCGCCGACAGCCCAATGACTCCGCATGTTTGCCTGAGTGCGCCATAGTCACTTCCTAAGAAACGCAGCGCTTGTTATATTTACATTCCATGCTTGGTGATTTGTCCTTGGTTCCTGTCTGCTAATCTCAACGGAGCGATAATAAGATGCTCTCCACGCCCTTCCCAGGCTATCACTGGCTATGCAAATGACTGCCTCTGTGTTTTTTGTACACGTTATGACACCATCGTTTTCACCAGAATCCTCACGTCACGGCAGAATGCGTGGCCCCTGTGACGTCCAGGGGCTATCGGGTTTGAATCTGCGTCATTATAGAGCAGGTAATTAAGGCCCCTTATCGAATATAACGCACTGCCAAGATAGTAGGCTATTCCCCGCTGCTTCCCGCACTGCACCAGACGGTTCCCAAGATCCTGAGGGAGCTATGCAAGATGGCGGGACGAGGCGGGACAAAAGGACCGGAACACGACAGCAAGCGGCGATGTCCCCGTCCCGCCTTGTCCCATTGCCTTGCATAGCCTCTCTGACTGCCTTCATACAATGCCACCTATAAAAAACAAGGGGAAGATGCCACCTATAAAAAACAAGGCCTTCGTTAACAAGGCCTTCGCCCTTGTTTTTTAGACATTAGTGGATCCACGCAGCGACATCCACCTTGCGTGAACCTCGTCGACAGAGCATCTTGCAGCATCTCACAACGAGCGCGACGTGAGCACGCGGTGACGCCAAGATGGACGCGCCTGCCGCGTCGTCTGCTTCGACGCGTTTGCCCCTCGGGTCGGGTCGGGATCCGCTAACGATACCGTCATGCGCTGACCTTGTTTTATAGGCGGTATCAAAACATCCCGGGCTCTCCGTTAACGGGATCTAATATCCGCTTCCGGCCCGTCAACCTCGTTCTGATGAGGTGGAGGGAGGTTATTGGATGAGTCCGGGGACCGGGCCATTAGATTTCCTGCGGGGTGAGATTGGAGGAGGGGGATTGGGTCCCTAGGTCGAGTTTTCTTTGCTTTAGGACCGTTCGGCTTTCTCGTTATGGCACTTCGTTGGGTCAGATGCGATAGATCGGTCGCCATGGCGACACCTTTATGTTGAAGGACACCTACTGGACTATCATTCAAGATTACGGATGATATGAGGATGGAGGTACAATGACGCATCTGTGAACCTGGCGTTTCTAAAAGTGAGGTGTACTATACACACCTATCTTTGACCTCCGTTTAAAAACGAGACGTGGAGCGCATTTGGGGCAAACCATGCGTGAAGATTCAATATAATTGTGCTGCAGGCTAGTCGACAGGCTGCAAGACCTGGTTAGGTTATTGAAAAACGAAGCTGACGAATACCCGTTAATTGAAGAATCTTCTCCGCTGAGCATCGAACGAAGGCATTGTTTTTTAAGAACCCTACCATCCGCGGCTAAGTTAAAGGCAGAAGGGTAACAATACCAAGTGATACATGCTCATACTGCCCGGCATTGTTTATACCACGGAGTTCTATTGGATAGGAAAAATGTGAGGAGGAACTTGCAAAAGGATCCAGTGTAAAGCTTCATGTGGATCGGCAACGCGACCTTTCATAAAGTTTACCAAAAGCGAAGCCCAAGTGAAATCTCCCTGAGATTCGTCGTTAAGAGTGAGCAGCGACCATCAAATTATCACACCTCGATGCATTAGAAAACACATGAGTTGAGTCTGGCCAATACCAACTAGAAGACAAGGCCTGTGGATGACGTTATCATTAGTGGATCCTTGATTCGCGCCCAGCGGCAAACACGCCGAAGTTCATCGTCAGTGGCTCCCTTCCTTAAAACGGTGAACTTTGATGCCACCCTTTATCACAACTTACCCTTGTGATCCCCGATTTACTATAAGTCGATGGCAAGGTATGCGAGATGCGTCGGGTGACCGATACTGACGCTGTTATAATTGGGTCCTTGGTACAGGTGACCAGGTACCGGAACGGTGACCCTTACACGACGACGCAGATCTACTACGATCGGGTGAACACGCACGCCGCTGGTTCTTGCTTTGTGTACACCGACTGCGGCGTCCGCGACATCTCCAAGCGGCTCACGGGTCTCGAGAACCACCCTGCCACCAAGATACGCTTCAGCAAGGCGAGTACCCTTGGACCTCTACAGACTCGACACGCCCATTGGAAATTGTATAACTATCGAGGAATGAGAACTTTCAGCGTAAAAACTAATTCCGATTAATCTTATTTTATACTCAAGCCAATAAACCAGAGGGTTTACAGTTAATCGAGGGAAGTTCAGACATGTAAATACAGATAAGGCATCTGCTTTATTTAGCTTCGAATACTGATTGTTATGCAGGTAATGGGTAAAACTGCAAAAAAAAAAAGCAGTGTGGCACCCCAATTGACAATACTTATACACATTACTATGTATTTTTCAAACACAATAAGCCAAGCAATTGAGTAGTCGGCTGATGTCAAAAATTACTCACTGTATGACTCAGTTAAATGAATCAATCAAAGAACACGATGAAAGGAACATTAAAATGCCGCGGTCCTTTTTTTCTTTTTTTTCTTTCTTTCGCGTGATGAGAGTTATATGGTTTTGGTGCCAGTAGCGATTACTGCCAGCATAACGCTCTACATAGTTTGCCTGCCCTATCGAGACAGCACTGTTTGTACTACAAAGTTATATTTCGGCACAGTCTTCGCACAAGGTGTCTGCAACCTTTGCTATACTGCATAGTTAATAGTGCTGACTGTTCTGTAGTAAATTGCGTACAAGCGAGAGCATCTGTGCCCACACGATCCTTTGGCGCAGCAGGTATACGCTAAAAACGTGGTTTCGCAAGGACTGAAAATGTCTCTGAAAATAATGTAGGTATACATTTCTCAGCGACACTGCTCTGGAGTTACTTCAAGATAAAGAGTCACTCCAGAGCATAACAGATCCCCACGTGTTACCTCCCCGAAAGCAAATCCTTCTGTTTCTGTAAATATTTCACTGCAAAGCTGATAAAGCTCGCATTTTCGTATGGAATCTCCAGAATTATGGTTAAGTCTTAGGCAGCCATTTCGCAGATGGTCTTAATTCGACTAGCCTTGGCAACACGTATGTGCTGTGTGCCCATTGCAGTCCTAATTGAAAACTGACGATTATTTCAGTAAATAACTTGTAGGGGTGTGGGAATATCGCTTCGAATAAAGCGCATTGTCATCGCAACATCCAACTTTGTAAGGAAAGACGGCATGCAGTGGCGCTCCAGTGCGCTGTAAAAGCTATAGAGAATGTTCAAGTTCATTGCCCTTAAATATATTCCTAGCCAGCGGCGTAAACTTTCCATTTTCCCAGGGGGAAGGGGGGGGGGGGGCAGATTGAGAAGTTCTTTGGGGGGGGGGGGGGGGTGTGCTTCTCCACGCAATTTTTTTTACACCGGCAATCATCTGCAGTTTATTTCAGGGGGTACATTTTACAGCGTATGTACATCGCCATGTGTCCGTCGCTGTGTGTCAATGTCAACCACCGTGCAAGCGTAGCCGTGTGTTTCTCGCCGGTACCACGGCGCTCGCGCCGGCGAGCACAAAACTAAAAAAAAACATGCTTGTGCCATCTGCGAAGTTGGGGAGGGGGGGGGGGGGGGGTACAACCCAGGCCCCCGTACTTCTGAAGCTGTAATTCACGTAAACAGCGTCTTGGTAAGGATCATAGCCCGGGGGGGGGGGGGGGGGGGGGGGGGGGGGGGGGCTCGGCTCGATGCACCCCGTAGTCTACGCCTGTTTTCCTAGCAATGTATTACATGAGAGGATTTGCGAATAAAAAGAAAGACTGAAACACTTTTGCAATGTACTAAGAAAGTTCACAAATATATACAGGGTGAAACAAGGAGACGCCAAGCTCTTTAAATCGACGGGAAAATTCGGTTTCTTGACCTATCGCGCTACGACTTTGTGCAGCGCTGCTCACAGATGGCGCATTTTTTTGGTAAAATTTGCAAAGAGCGAACTTACCTGAGGAAAAAGTAAAGAAAGAAAAAGGATTAGCTCCTATGGAAACGCAGCGAAGCCACCGGTCTTCAAACAAGACGGCGCCGTTTCGCACGGGACACAAGAGGTCGCGCAACAAACGCCGCCAACGAACGAGCATACGGCGCCGAGAGCAGGCCTTTCTAGCAGACGATCTTTTCGACTCAAAAGCGGCGCGCGTTCCGCAGGCGGCGACAGTCGCAGAAACAAAAAAGACAGGCGCGGTAACAGCAAGGAACTGCAGTTCCTTGTCTGCTAAAGGGCCGGCTCTCGGCGTCGTCTGCTCGTTCGTTGGCGGCAGTTGGCGTCGCGACCGCTTGCGCCATCTCTTGTCTCGCGTGCGACCCGTGGGCCGCAGGCGGCCCACGACTCGCTGGGGCACGGCCTGCAGGCAACCCGGCCTATAAGTCCCGGTTTCCAAGTCTCAAGCGCTAGGAATGGCATTCGCCGTAGTGATCTCATATTCTCGATTCACTTTCGCTATAAAACTATAGCTCTGCTCTTTTAACGTATTCACATAGTTTATAGTTATCTGTGTACATTTGCCCTTTGTTTCGTTTTAGTTTTTGTTTCCCAGCTTTTTGTAATGTACAACAATTCCGCTACTGGGCTGCAAGCGCCATGAGCTATTCGTTTAATGACGCATCTCGGTCGTATGAGCTATCGATCAGCAGGAGCGACCGCCAAATATGAAGCTACAAGCTCTGGAATGTCGCCTTTAAAGAGTATCACCATTAAAGGCCTGTATTTGTTCAGTGTTGCAATAAAAATTGTCAGGAGAGCAAGAACTGCCAAATTAATTTATTGTATTTAGAGGCTTGTTAAGATTGGTTAATTCCTCAGTGATTTGAGCAACGGGAACGACAGCGTAGTTGTTCTCTTGCCCTATAAAAAATTGCGAGCATGTTGGCGAGGCGGTGTCTTTTTCATTCTTGCTATCACATCAGGTCAGGGCTCGAAGTAGTCATATAAACAAATCAAATCTAGGGATGTCGCCGGCAAGACTGTGAGTTTACAAAAAGCATAGAGCACAAGGTCTCTTCTCTTTCGAAATCTTTTGAACCCCCTCCTTTGTCTTGCGTTGGCCCTCGACCTTTTCAGTGTGTGCTATGTGGCCCCCACAGTCAAATGAGTTTGAGACCACTGCACTATAGAATTTTGATTATGAATCAATCTCGATGTGTGGTTGAGACAGGTTCAAAGACACTCACACTCACAGATTATGACTTCAGCTGTATAAGGCACAGGGTTTCGTTGATATTCTTCGGCAAGAGCGACTTCCTTTGATTGTTCAGTGTTCAGGCTGAACTAAACGGACATTCGCACAGCGCTGAAGTGGCCGGGATACGCGTAACGCTCTGCATTTGTCCGGAGCTACAAATCTTTTCCCTACAGTTTACTTTAGGTTAAATTCGTACCTAAACGTTTGCCCTTCACGCAGGTGTTCTCCTTCAGGTCTTCGTGGTGAAACCATTTATTTTTATTTCCTTCTGGTTCGTCAAACTTTTTACCGAATAACCGGTTAAAAAAATTAACTGCGATTAAAGCATTAATCGATTAATTGTTAGGTTAATCGATCAATTGCCCAGCCCTAGTTCGCACGTAAATATGAACTATGTTATGCAGGCGGAAGAAAACTAGACATTGAGATTCGTAGTACTTAATAAAGACTACTAGAACAAAGCCATAGAAAAAGAATAAAAAAGCTGAGTTAAGCATTCCTAGCGAAATGCAGAAAGATCACAATCGGTAGCAACTTTGTCAGAGAGAATTCCAGTTTGTAAAATAGTGTGCAAGAGCTAAGAACTTAGTGCGACCGAATATTGATTCACTCTTTTTGGAGTGATCATGACGCAGGGAAATGTATGAGGGAGGCTGGCACTGGGTGTGCATGAACGATGACATTTTATAATAGAACTTGGAAAAGAGAGAAATACGAGACAGTTGGCGACGGACATCGAGGGAAGTTAGTTTGGAAAGAGCTTTAAGGTGGGACACTCTACTTTCGAAAGAATAGTGTCGATAAATTAAACGAGCGACTCTGTTTTGAGCTGCCTAGCTGTCTATTGATTAGGTAACACTGATGATTTGCACGTATTGTACTTGCATACTCTAGTTTCGATCGGACGAGAACTTTGTATGCTGTAATATTCACAGCCTGTCATGCTTGGTAAAAGTACATTTGAAGAGCCAAAAGCTCTAGATGATTTTTTTAAACTCTAGTATTCCATTGCGCATTCCAGGATAGGTCGTCAGTAAAAGTAATACCGATGTACTTGTAAGAGGGGACCGGTGAAATTGCAAGAGTTGACAGAATATGAAGGGACGTACGTTTTTGTGTGATTAGAGGAGACAGCCTTGTTGTTTTTTTTTGTTGTTGTTTTTTTGTGATATTAATGTACTTTTGCCATGTTAGACACCTTTCGACCAAATGTTTATGTCTCGCTGGAGAACTTGGGAATCATTGGGGTGAGAAATGCGGCGGTGTATAACGCAATCAGCGACAAATAGTCAAACGAATGACGAAATTATAGGGGCTAAGTCATTAATGGAGATGAGGAAAAAGTAGGGGCCCCAGTACACTTCCCTGTAATACACTGGATTTTACTTACATTAAATGAGATGGAGGTAGGGTTTATATACACAGATTGCTCGCGATAAGTAATGAAGGACGAAATCCATCTTACAACGTTTTTGTCTGTGTTTAGTAAGGAAAGTTTTAAAAGTGATCTTCGACGAGGGACAGTATCAAAGGCCTCAGCGAAATCGATGAAAATTGCGTCAGTGGTACAGGAGGCATTAAAGCTGTCATGCAAGTCAGCCACAAATTCAAATAACTGCGTTTTGCATAAAAGGCTTTTTGTTTTGTTTTGTTTTTTTACGGAAACCGTGCTGGTGGAGAGAGAAACGGTTCTTATCATTAATATAGTTTATGACTTGAGAGTATATGACGTTTTCAAGTATTTTACGGGGAATATTTGTACGAAGTGTCTAGCGTTACGTCCCACGTAACCCAAGTTACGTCCAAATCTCCGCCTTCCCTAGGTTCACGGGGGAGAGGGAGGAGGGCGGGGGGAAGGGTTAGGTATACGCGTTTCAGTGCTCCTTCCGGGCATAACGCTAGCCACAGCGATACTTGTAAGCGAGATCGGTCCACAGTTGAATGGATTATTTCGATCGCATGATTTAAAAATGAATATAAATTTGGAAGATTTCTAAACATCTGGTATTTCTGATAATTCTAACGAGGCTCGAAAAATGCGGCATAAAAGAAAGGCGATTTTATCTTCGGTTAGCTTCAGTAATTGTGTATAAACCGGATATCGGCCATCGTCGATAGCGTTATTGGTCGCATGGGCTTCCGAGAGCGTGGACAGCAAGAAGGATTGCAATGCGGGAAGGCGTAACTGAAGAACGGCAGACGGGAGGGCATTTGGCGTCACGCTGCTGGGATTACCGTGTGCGAAATTGATATAATCAGCCGAGGGAAGAAAACGATGTAATCAGTAATGCAGCGCTATTCGATTCGAACCAATGTTCGCACACCCCTACAGTTTTGTTTTTCGAGGGCAGCGCCATGTTGAATGTCATCTAGAGCCTTCTATGGTGCGTCCTGTCATGCGGCCATGCTGGTTTTGGTGCAGGACCTGACCTTGGGGCGCAACAGTAGGCTGTGCGACCGGTTAGAGCAATCTGTGCTTGCACTTGACTATACGACCGACTGAGGCAATCGGGTTTTAAGCGTTTCATGACGGTTTACGAACAGCTCCGCAGAAGCGCAGCCGGTCGTATAAGCCGACAAAGAAGGCTTTGAAATCAGTCTTGTCTTAATCGGTCGTAGTCAAACGTAAGTGTGTGAACGGAACTTTATATGCTGTCGTGTGCCGCGGTTCGCGTGTTGATACAATTTTATATTAATGTTTACAGTAGCAACCACTGTGAAAAATTTTTCCCCGTGATTATGGCCTCCACCGCATTGTCAGGGTAGAATCAGCAGTCGCAGCGAACGAAAAAAAAAAAAAAAAACACACACACACATTTATTTGCATGGTAAAGAGTTTATAATCTTGTAAAAGGCGCTGACGCATAAAAGCTTGGCAGCTGCGCTCGGCTTGATGGCTCCCGCGCACGAGAGCTCTTGAAATATTATTTCAGGCATTCGGTTGTTATTCGTAAAATACATATTCGAGCAATGGTGCCTCCGTTATCGGGTACTCGTTAAAAAACCAAATCTAGAAGAAGAAAAAAACTGCGAAAAGGAAATAAATTAAGAGAACACGGAAAGTCTTGAGCAAAACATGCATCCAGCAGTCTTATCCGGCTGTTTCCTTTGCTATTTCCCTCATTTGCCCTAACCAAAAAGCGCGCGGCTGCCCTCTCCCACTTGAGTCTCTTGCCCTCTTTCAGTAAATTTCTCGGGTACTTAGAAGTCCTCCACACCAAACTTCTTCAAAAAAACTCGGCGAATCAGTCCGTGACCTTAACTCCCTAAACCATTTACTAAGCGCTTTTTTTTTTTTAGTATTTGAAACGTGCACGTGCGCCATCCTAATTAGAATTTAGAAGGAATGCTTTTAGTGCATGGGATTAGGCTATTTGGTTATTCATGCTTTGGATAAACTGTGCTACGAAGGATTACAAATACGGACAGTGAGACAAGAAAGACAACGTGACACACAGAAACAGGCACAAGTGTATACCGTCTGTGCCTCTTTCTAAATGTCATGTTGTCTTGCTTGTCCTAGTGTGGTTATTCCTAATCCTTCGCAACGCAGAACGCCTTTTCCGAAGCACCTGACTTGGGTAATCCTTCGCAGCACCACAATGAGCGGAAAGAAGTGCGCTCAAAGGCGTTTCCTACCCCGCCTAGCCCTGCCAGATTTCGGTGCGATGGTTAAGTAAAATTTTACATAATTCTGAGCGATCATAAAAACTTTTCGTGATTTGCACAAGCCTATCGTATTTTTCTGTACCTGAGCCTGAGCTCTTAGTTTCAATATTGAGGAAGCGACGCTAACATTCGACGCTATGTTGGCGCAGGTTTCTAACATTTTGGTGAAATGTAGCAGGGTGTGGCACAAGGCACTTCGATGCAGCTTGGAGCAAATTAATCAGCATTCCCATCTTTGTATGTGTTTGTGTATATTTGGTTGCATCTTTAGTTAATGCGTGTTCCTGCATCGTCAAGCTTTAAACTTGCAATGAAACAAAGTAAAGCGACGGAGGCACGCTCGCCGTATCGACCAGATGGAGCATCCCGAGTGGCGTTGCCAGAATAACGGGAGATTTTGCCAGACTTGGCCAAGTCCCTCATCATTCTGGCAACAGCAATGGGAGACTCCACCAGATTTGGTGGAATCCTCACATGTTTCTACGTACATAATTGTATGGCACAATCTGAAAACTAAATATATTTCAAGAGGGGTCAAAATATTTGTCCTTTTCTCTTTGGTGTCTTTGCCGAATAAGCACGAGCGTGTTTCAGATTGTTGATAATCTCTGACTGTTGCCTCGCCTACGCAGGGCTTCGCCTTCGCCAACATAGAAGCGGCGCGGTCGTTTGAGCGCCAGCGTTCCGACTTCTTCCGAGACAACGAACGCTTCGACGAGTACATGGAGATGCGAGAGGGCCTGGACTTAGTAAGCGCCGACTTCCAGGAGTACGTCGTGGCCTTCGCGGACCGACTCCCTTGGTATGTGTCCCACTCGGTCTTCTGGCTCTTCTCGGCCCTGTTGCTGTCCTGGCCGCTCCGACTGCTCGTGGACTGCCGCACCGCCCACGTCCACTACCAAGTCACCAAGCTCTTCGGCGAGCCCCCAGAGACCACCGCGCCCACGCAGAGTGTAGAGCTGTCCAGGCGCAGCACGGCGGACAGCGCAGAACTGGAACAGTCCATTACGGACAACTTCACTTTGGCACCCAGCTACTCGCAGGCCGTGCTCATGGACAATGCGCTGAGAAGTGACCCCAACGGAAACATACCGATCCCGAGCCGTCGCCATCGGAGCTCGTGGACAGGTCCCGGTACGTCACAGGTGATGTACCTCGTGCCGCCGTTGTACCCCGATGACGTGCCCGTCCAGAGGCGGTGTCCGGACGCGGGTCCGCCCAGCTACGAAGAAGTGGTGCCGGACGCTGCGGGAGACGCAACCGCGTTGGGATTCCCAAGGTTCCTGTTGCCCTTCACGATGCGGAGGTCTATGACGGAGAGGAACTTGGCGAGGACGCCCGACGGGCCTCCTTCCAGTGAGACCCAGTTATGACGTAGGCGCGCGTTGTCGAAGCACGGCGATGTTTGAATGCGTCCCTTGCGAGAAAGTTCCGGCTGCTGCTACTTGTAGCTTTCCGGGTTACTGGGTCGCTGCTGGCGACGCCCTCTGGGGAAATGATGGAGTGGTCGCCCAACCCGTCATTAAGCTGCTGATGGCGAAGTTTCCGGAATATCGTTCAGGGAGCTGTTTGGACCTGCCCTTGGATGCCCCTGCTTGGAAAAGATGTCGCTGAAATAGCAGCTGTCAACAAACCTTGGAGTTTTCGTAATATGGAAAAACCGCGAGGCGAGATCTGCTCGGACGTTCTGGGCCACAGGGTTTTCCTGACTTCGGGCAGAATCTCCATCTGACTCTGAAGCAATTTCAGACGAGTTATGTCTGAATATTTTACCCGAATTGATTCGGAGTCTCTATTTATTTAGCGTTTACTCAAAGAATGTTACGCTTCTTTTTTTTTTTTGCCAAAGTTGTACATGGCTTTTAGTGCAGGAGGGCAATAGACTTTGGTAGGCTTTTTACGCAGCGATACTGAAGGCGCATTTGCCGTTACTCTGTCACAGGGGTGATAATGATTCGATCATGCGTATGTCCACTCCGCAGGGAACAAACACCGTCTTCTCGTTCACAACTGTCTGAGAGAAATGTGCTACCCGAGCGATCTGTCGGACTCGTTACGACCGCAGCCTGCACTGCACAGTGTGATTGAAATGGGCCTCTGTGTTGTGACATGTGCTAGCTCGGGTGGTATATGGAAAACAAACTGTGCACTTAACATTTCGCTCAATGACGCGTTCTTAGGGTCGTCGGGACTGAGCACTTTGGCCACAGGATGCGAGAAAGAGCTAGAGTTTAACTACCGTTCCAATAACATAGAAATTCTCTGATAAAGGCCAAGACTAGCCTCTTGGATACGTCGTGCCCCATGAAAGCTTTCCGCCTTCGGTTAATAAAAGAAGAAAAAGCCGCTGACTAAGGAACAACCGAGAGATGTTCCTCTTCTATTTAATCGTACCTCACCATTCAGTTGCATATCCGGTGACACTTTTATTGACCTATTCAACGTTAATTTTTAGGGTGATATCTCAACACATGGCTCAAAAAGCATGAAGGCTCGCATCAATCCTTAAAGGGCCCCTCCGGAGCTTTCTGCGATCGTCCGTTTATGTTGTTATATTGTGTAGTAGGTCCAAGTTAATATGTATACAAAGTTTGAGATTACAAAACCGTTTATTAAGCAGATGGCAGAAGAAATATATCGGGACTATTTTCTCTTGGAAGACAATCCCCCATTCCCTGCCCATCGCTCAAACTTGACCAATGGAAATGCTGCATCTCGCGGTGAATGCGAACGTTATTATTACAACTTTTTTTAAGCTTGTTGTAAATTAGAGCTTGAGAAAAACGTAAACCGATTGTGGTGCGGGAAACATAGTCCGTAATTATCGCTCCAAAACCAGCGAACTGTGTTTTCTCCCCGCAAGCTTGTTGCTAGGGGGTGATGCGTCGGCGCGTCGGCTCGTCTGCTTCCCGGGGCGTCTGCAGGCGTGCGTTTGGGGGACACATGTTCCTTCTTCCCGTGGATCCCGACTCCGAAGCCAGCTTTGCGATCCTTCAACGTCAACGAGTCAAACGTTTCCTTGTCATCTGTGGAATGCGACTGCGTATTGCAGTAGCAGCGCGACGGTGCGGTGCGACGAACGACGACTGCCGAGCACGAAGTCCGGGTTCCTTGAAGACGGACCGCGCGTGTTCGAGAGATTCCTCCGCGGGTCGGCGGTCGGCCGCGTTGGTGACGCGCAGTGACGCCGGAATCCTTCGCTTGCTATTGGTTGGCGCGTAAAGAGATGCCCCTCCCGTTTTCCGGGGTCATCTCAGAAAGGGGGGCGTGCCGAAGACTTTGATAGCAATTTTAGTAGGGAAATCCGCCGCGCATGACCGTAATTTTATGATTTTTAGGATCCTTAGGGCCCATAGATTGAGTTACCGCCATAAATAGACCATCGCAGAACGCTCCGGAAGGCCCCTTTAAACAAACTTTAGGCTTGTCTTGATGATGTTTCATAACCACAAAGACACACAAATTATGTTGCGAACGATCTGGACACATATACTGTGCGTTTTTTATGCCACTCGACGTTAAGGTGGCACGTGAAATCGCGGTGTCACGTGACAGCCTGACAGCAAGGTCATATGGCATCGCTGATATGACTTTGACCTATATGTCGGTCGAACAAAACTCGAGAGTAACCTTCGAGCGTTATCATAACTTTAACTTTAACAAAGGATTTGTTAAAAAAAAAGAAAATACTCATAAAAAAACTAACCCGAACCTTTAAACTTCTTGAAGTATTCGTTGAACTGCTTTCTACAAGTTTGCCTCTTATTTGTTCGAACTCAAGAACACGAAGCGCGCGCTCATTCGAGATGTTCGCTGTGAACAAAAAGGCAACATATAGGACCCCGTTTTCTGGGAACCTTTTGCGCATCTAACAGTATATTCCGAGAGGTATTTATTTTTCTCGCAGAGTTGCGTAGCACTCGTTCCAAGACTCCGCATCACCTTGCGACGGACCGCACAGGACGCTACGACTCATCAGACCCAATCCGATGCCGTGTGAGTGTCATGTGACCTAGGTGTAGGACACAGCGGCGTTCAGGCGCGTAGTCTCGCGGTGGGTTCACAGGGTTGCATTGGCTGGGCTGGCTCATGGCGTTCGCTGCGCACACTCGTAAGGTTAACTGAAGTATAGCGTATTTTCTTCGTGTAAAGGCGAGCTGGACGAGCTTCGATCCCTGACAGCTCTTGAAGGAATGCAGCCCTTCGGGGGACCTTGTTGACTTTGCGCGGCATTTCGTCCTCTATTATATTCTTTTTTGGTTATTTTTTCCGGCCAAGGTCACGCAAGGAGCTGTTGGAAGCCACAGGGTATCCGTGATAGAATCGCCGGCTCTCGCTTTCGGTCACTCCGAGCCTGGGTGTGAGATTGAACTCTTCCCGATGTCCGCGACTAGCGACTCCCCACAAACGTAATTCTCGCGGATGTTAAGAGGCGGCACTTCGGTCGACCGATATGTTTATGGAACACATATTATTAACGTAACGGAAGCACGAAACGGTTCAAAGCCAACCAAGAAATTGAAGCTTTTTGTTATTGTTGTTTTGAAAGATACAGCACTAGCAGAGTGTGTGTCTTGAGCCGCGACTGCTGACATTTCCGCTGCCACGTTCGTCCGTCGACCGCAATTGCATAAAAGTGGCACTATGTCGTCTCGTGATTATGTCTCACAGGTAAAGCGTTTGGCCGATATGTAACATTCTGAACCCACCCTCGAAATTATTTTTAACAGCGAGCCAGGTTTCTTCGGCTACGAACGAAACGACTTGGCACTCCATGTCTAGTGCCCAGGACTGACAGCAAAACAGAAAACGCTTAACCAGGCATTGGGCCCAGCAACACACATCAAGTACGTCCCCCTAGTTGTCGCTCCATTTAAGATGCAACGCCTTGTCCTAAAAGTTCACGCTCCCACCAATGAACGGTCTATAAGGGACCGCATATATAGACGCCTGCAAGTACAGCTTCTAGGCGCCGCCCTCTCGTTGCTGGCGTTGCCACGGTTGCCAGACTGGCGCCAAAACAAAACATTTTCTAACCGCGGCCGCCAGACTAGGTTTAAAGTCTGGCCGCTCGCGAACGTCTATACAGTATCATTCATTTGCACCGCGTACCATGACTTTGCTTTAAGGCTCCGTCTTGTGGACGGTCACCGAAACAGGAGAGGTCAGTAGGGCTTCAGCAACTCAGCGACTGCCGCAGCAACAATTCAGCAATACGCTCAGCAACCGCCGTCCCTCGCATCCCTATCCGTAGGCCGAAACGTATTGCTGCACGTGTCTACGGAGTGCAGTTCCAATAAAATCCTGCCAACTTCGATAGTGAGGAATCTGGATGCGCGGTGCTTCTTCCTTGCAATGAAGGAAATTTTCTTCGTGGGCCTGTTGGTACAGGTAGTGTATATCATTAGCGCTGGATGGGTATACGCCGAAAAACGCCGCTATAAAATATATACATGGCGAAAAGGGCTGTGTCTGTCGGGAAAACCTAGAAACACCGAATTTAAGTTTCGACTTTGGATATTCAGTTGCGCTTCTTTTATGTAAAAACCTATGTGGAGTAGCCGGCACTATGAAATCGGTGCCAACATCTCCATCGGTTTTCATGCAGGGAAAAAGAAACTTGACAATTTCACTCCTGCCCAGTGCCTAGTCTCATGGCAACACGGATGCCACTGAAAACGTCTCAAAACATTTATTGTCAAAATTTCGCTGCGGTACAATGGCAAACAAGCAGAACTCAGATTACAGAAAGTGAAGTTCGCCTTGCAAGATACATTTTTTTTTAACTTTAGTATTAACAATTGTCCATAAAAGTGTTTGTTCGTGAGCAAAGCGTACTTCGGAAAAATTAATATTAATAATATATCAAAACTATAATATCAATAACCCAAAAATATTTTTTTTTGTATGCGTTCTTTACCCTATGGGAAAGAGTCAGGCCATTGACAACTTCCGAATTCGCACAACTATTTCGAATTGATCCTGAAACTTTGCTTTCATTTCGACAAAAATTCCTGCGGTGCATACAACCGAAAAGCACAAATTTACCTTATTTTTCTTTGAACATAAAAAAAAGCTATCAGTTGCCACAAATGAAAGGGTGTACTATACTAAAACCTTCAAAACAATCGGACAGATTCAGGCCTGAAGAGGAATATTGCTGCCTTTTCATATTTACGCTGTCATGACTTATAATTATTGCCGATAAAAATTAAGCTCTCTCGGTTACGAGATGCTTCCAACTAAACGCGTTACTGATAGTGCTTAGTCACACTTGATCACTTCTTTGTTGTTCTTGCTTGGTCCCTCCTACACCATCTCGCGAACATCGGAGAACAAAAGTGATTGCAGAAATTATGTTGTGACGTTAATTGTTTTTGCATCCAACAAAGGAAATTAATTTCTCAGCGTCGTACGCGTGTACGCAGTGTGCAGGGTGTCGATGTATCGAATTCACGGTCCCTCTGCGCTGAGTCAACGACAACATTCCCCCAATCACAAGCGCTAAAGCGAATACTTCCCATATTTTTGTAGGCCTATATATAGAAGCGGGTAGATACTACTTAATACATAGTAGAAACTCTACACTCCTCCTTCCAGCCTATAGATATTAGCATTTATGAGTCACATGCGCCATGGGAATCATCTGATTGGCTCCCGACTTGTCAAAGGATCCACAAGCAAGGTTGCGCGCCTCGCGCGCTTTGCAGCTTTCCGCCCACTGCCTCCTTCTTTTTATTTTTGTTTTCAGTTTCTTTTAATTGCCTCGACATAGGCCAGCAGCACCTGACCCCTAGCTCCTCACCAATCATCCAAAGTGAGTGCGCGTCTGGATTCCGTCTCGATCGAATGACGTCGCTTCGGTCGTGGCCCGTTGGCGTGCCGCGTTTCTGCCAGATGTGCGACGTCACGCCTGAGTGAACAGGCCTCGTGTTATCCGGGAAGTGTTTGGTTAACCTGACTCTGAAAGAGATAGTCGTACCTTGCACCAAAATGTCGCTTTTTTAATTTTATTTTTTCGCCGATATGCTCGAGTTAAAATTAACTTCCTAGCTAAAGTCAGTCAGCAGGTAAGTGGTCTTTCCATTCACGCCTCAACAGTAGTACCCGTTATTTTATAATTTCGCTAGGATTTGAGGTGTTTCTAACGGGCAAAATACGGTGGTTGTTTTAGCCACCGTGTCGGAACAAAACAGTCCGTACCATAGTTGCGCGTAATTTTTACGCCAGGTGATTTTGTTTTCCGGCAGGTTCGTCTGCACAATTCTTACGCACACCACCGGCGCCCATTCGGCCTGAGACAGTCACAACCTCGATTATATCAAGGACGGAGGCTTTATTTTAATTGAGAAACAAAACAAAGGCGAGGCGACATTTAGTATGTTCCCCGAAGCTATATGGCCGCGTACGTACATAAAAAAAGATATAACTCAGCACTAACACGAAAGGACGACCAAACGCGGTGATGGATACAGCACGATTTCCCAAAATAAGGCTTAGCCGTTGCTGATTGTGACTACTTACAGTTTTCAGGAAACTAAACGGTTTGGCAATCCCTTTCGAATAGTTTTATAAAGCGGACTTATGAATTTGTATCTTTAAAAATTAGTGCACGCAGTGAGTCAGCTTTGAGTCTGAAAAAAAAAATTTCATTGCATCTGCAGGTAACATCAGTTAGTATCATTGGTGCGGAGAACGCACTCAGGGCCTCTCGTTTAAAGTTCACGCAATATAAAAAAAAAAAAAAAAAAAAAAGCTTCTGGCGCGCCAGTGTTTTTGCATGCCTCTCTACTTCTGTTTCGAAGGAAGCTAAGCTACGCCCATTATGTGTACATATAACACTCACTCGTTAGCATCGTGCGGTTTTCCTCGTCGATGAAAGAGCTTCTTTCGTAGAGTGTTCCTATGTAAACCATGCTTCGAAATTTCAACAGATCGGTACGTCAACATGTTGCTCGCATATTTTACGAATAAGGTCCACGTGAGGATTAATTCATGGATTTTGTGGCATTAGTTCGACACTTAAGCGTACTAACAAATAGGTTCAGGCTAAGCTAGCCCCAGTGACCAAGGTGGGGTGAACTGATTCATGTAAATGTTGCAACTGCCGGGGTTTGTCGTTTTTTGGTTTATCTTAATGTATAGAAGAAAAAAAAGCTTGTTAGCAATTATTTAACTTCCTAAATCATTACCAGATCAAAGTATTATTAAATTGCCTTGTAAAT
Organism: Ixodes scapularis; assembly: GCF_016920785.2. Taxonomy (NCBI): domain Eukaryota; kingdom Metazoa; phylum Arthropoda; class Arachnida; order Ixodida; family Ixodidae; genus Ixodes; species Ixodes scapularis. Next base: position 99,778,244 of record NW_024609879.1, on the reverse strand, counting down.
TAGCATACCGAAATGTGATTACAGTCTTAACGGCCCGTAATACTACGCTCGATGCTTTTCTGAAAGAAAACAAAAAAGAGTATGATGATAAATGTTGTTAAGAACAACCAAACAAACCCGTCGACTAGAAAGCAAATTTGCTTAGCTTGCTCTCATCGCCCTTCGTGTGTAGTAGCTTCATTGAGAAAAATTTTCCCCTAAAATATCTCTTCAGCTCTCCATGTTTCGAGCCTTTCTGAGTTCGAAATATGCAGTTAAAAAGTCAATCGGTCGCCGACCTTGACTGACGATCGCCTACGTATTAATTACATGGCCTGCGATTGGCGGCTCACTCAGCAGAAATAATTTTCTCAGCCTTTTCCACGTCTCTAATCGCGATTTTTATAAGGAGATGGGGCGACCGCACTAACCAGCCGCGTTTTTGACTACCTTAGGAACTCGTAGATCGAATTTAAGCCCTAAGACGACGAAGTCAAGAAACTCTTTATTGCACGCCTAAATGCTCGACTGCGATCGACTGCGATACGATCATTCGTGACGGATTACGACGAAATAGCACACCGGCGACATCTGTCGGTGAGCCATGGAACACTTGTAATCAGCGTATAATTTAAGCATGTCTTTCTCTCAGCTCCAAATGATTCTGTCAATGTTATGGAAAACAATTGTTCATAGTGTGTACATCTTGATATTATAAGTGCCGTGAATCCTTCAATCAAGTCATACGCTGGCAAAAAAGGTTCTAGAAATGCCTTATAGATGGCGCCAGAGTGCCACCGTGTTCTAAGCCGTCACAAGCGGTCATGGCGCAGTCGGTCCATGTGAACCAGCTTTATGTCGCTCATACCATTTTTTTAATGAAAATATAATTCCGCGAGGGTTTGAAAAAAAAAGGTTTCAATTCAAAGAACCTTTTTTTCTTTTTTTAGAATGAATTTCCTCTTAGAGTTCATATAATACATATATACACGCATAAACTACTATTTTCTGTCCTCAAGCTTTTGCACACTTGTATAGCGGAGATTCCTGCGCACATTTTTTCGACGAAGCGGAGGGTTGCCCAGCGCGCACTTCCGTTTCTCTCTGGCCGTGTGTGATTATGTGATGTGTGACCAAGTGATGTGTGACGTGTGTGCGTATGCAGTCAGGCGGCGTGAGCCTCGTGGTGAGGGGCGTCTGCTTCTGCTACTTTCGGACCAATCCTCGTGCGTGCTTTGTTCTGACGTTGGCAGTGCTGGCGCGTTGCTCAGTCGTGTCAAATAAAGAATAATATTTGCTAACAAAGAAACGTCTTCTTGGCATTATTCGGGTTTTCCGCTACAACCATACCTGTAGGTTTTTTTGTTTTTTTTTCGAGAACATTGACATTCATTTATTGCCGTTAATATATGGAAGGTATATGAATCACTGTCCAGAAAAAAAAATGATATATTTTGTGTTTTAAAATCAGACTTCAAAAACCGGTAAAAAAACAACAAAAAAACATGTGATTTGGTGTAAATCTAAGATATTCATAACGACACTTTCCTACAAGAAAAACAGTGTGATGATAGAAAACGCTTTGTAGGAAATGCATCACAGCAACATTTGTTAAATGAAGAGATGTAGTAACCAAAACGTCACCCCAATGGACGTATAGATCTGGATACGGCTGCAATATTACAATCGTGTTTACTTTAACTAGCCAGTTGTAATATTTCACCAGCTAGAAATACTTACTCAGTTAGTGGCACAGCTTCACCGTCGCTTCCATCTGCATTCTCAAGTTGTTTTAAAAACAATTGATGTGGGTATGGCGTATCATTGAGCTTGAAGCTCACTTGTGACTCCTGGCGTTACACAGTATAGCGCGGCATAATCCGCTCCTGAGTCACGCCATATTCTTGAAACATGACGAGAAATTTTGTGTCACGTTTCAAGAACAGGAGCAAAAGAGGCGCGCCTTACTTGCGCTCATTAGGCGTAAAAAAAATCACCTAAAAACTTTCACTGTAGCAAATTTTGCCGTAAAAAAACATCTCGTGCAAAGAATCCACTATGAAAAAGTGGCTTGAGTTTCAGTCGATTCAGTAAAATTCCTCTAATTGATGATTCTGTCTCGTGCGTTGGATGATCGTGCCGGTACTCTGCAATAACAACGATGGATTACTTGAACAACAGGTAAGCACTTTTTTTTCTTCTTGAATTCTTCTCTGACTTCCTTTACACTCACAAACAAAACAAAAAAAGTGAAATTTTTTTAGTATATATATATATTTTTTTGGTTTACGAAGGTTGAATTTAAAGTTTGATTAGGGTCACCATACTCCTCAGAGTAGAAAGCGGGACATCAACGAAAAGAGGAGGTTGAGGGGGGGGGGGGGGGGGGGGGGTGGAAACAAGACAGAAGAGATAGAAAAAGCACTGATACTATTCAATTCACAGTGAATACGCACAATTATCTGAGGATTTCTCGTTAAGTAATCTAGTAGAAAATCACTTTTTTTTTCACCTATTGTACAAAACCAAAGCATGCCATATTTAGTCACATAGAAAAGTACCCCAAACACAGGTCTGTGCAAAGAAAAGTTACTTGCGAGTGGAGGGACAGAAAAAGCTACACAATACTGTGGCGATATCATTTTTATACTATGTTTATTGTAATACACTGTCACAAGTTACCCATTTTTGTTTTCAAGTTCCAGCGAAAACGAGACATTGGGCTTTATTGATACAAATGAAAGGGTCGGCCGGTATGAACCTCTAAAGCACAACTGTGCCGGCCAAAGCGAGACATGTATCACGTATCTTAGCGAAACATCTGCTTGCGCTCTGCGATGTCAAAAAGAAAAGTCTGTTTTTCAAATTGTCATGCTAGCTTCAACTTTTCGTGATGTTTTGTTAGCAAGGCTGAGGTAAGCTACATTGAATTCAGGGAAGGCCAGATTGTGAAAAAAAAAAAAAAAAATTATATGAAAATTAGGATTTTTTTATTTGTTAAAAAAAAAGTATTTTAGGTTGTCATATTCCAGGGACACTGATAGCGGTTCTGAATTTAAGGAAACAACACTCAAATCGTCTTCATTCGGCCTCCATGATCACGAGCATTAAAATTATATTTCAGATTGATGCAGCAAGCGGCCACAACGGCGGTTTCAGAATACTTGTAGCTTTCTTCCCGGAGCGTTCGGCTGGGGACGAGGGAATATGGAAGTGTTAACATTTCCGCGCCTTTCACAAGCCTCACCCGAGCAGTCAAAAACGCTGCACGCGCTTCCTCACAAGCAGCACGCGCAAGGCAGTCGAGAACTTGAGACCTCTGGGTAAAGCCCCCGTGGTTGTTTTCTTACAGCGGAGCTGTTTAGAAATTAGGGCTATAGTTTCCCCAGGATCGTGTCCGACCCCAAATGACCTGATGACACAGAACTCTGGACAGCTACCCCCATCTATGAACAAAGGCGGCAACCAGACAACCGGCTTGCCGGTTGTCTGGTTGCCGCCGTCACTCATAGATGGTGGCAACCTTTCGAGCCTCCTGTTCACTCTGGCTTGCCAACTTGCGGCCGGCCATTACTTCATTCCCAATATGGTACAGCTTCGCTGGTCTTCCTTCTTCACTAAAGCGAAAAGCCTGAAAGTTTTTTTGTTTTTTTTTTTCGGTTTTCTTGCGTCTGGGTCAAATGCTTGCAATAGTCAAATAAAAAAAAAAACATTCTATCTCGTTGCGCTTTGCTGTGCACGCATTGACGGAGAGAGTTAGGAAATTATTACTTCTTTTTCTTTTTTCAGCTCTGTGTGACCTTTGTTCTAGATGTCTAGGAGTGTAATGGTTTCAGATGCGGTCGCTAAGATGGCGCTGAAGGCACGACGTCCGGGCCGTTCGCCAGCAGACAGCGGCTAATGGATAAGTAAGTACCTTCTGGTGGCTTCGGAGGAAGGCAACAAAAAGAACACTGGAGCCGTCGCTGAGGCTTCGCAAAAATAGAAAAAAATAAGAAAAAAAGAGATATACATACCAGGTTGTATAGCTATGTCGAGGTCTGCACATTTCTCGAAATAACTTGGACAAGCAAAGGAACTGTATTCCTGCCCTGATAAAATCAAAATCAAATAACAGTTATGATTAATAATACAATTAAATGCAAAAGTGCAAGAGAGCTGAACAAGAACGACCTAGCTGTGTTGTCCTTTGTCCCTATGGTTCCCCTTCGCCGGGGATTATTTTCGTCAAATAGCAAGCCGTTAAAAAATTATATATCGGCTTTCTTTTCATTGGTTCACAATGAGATTTACTAGGATTCCAGCTTTACTAACAGCCATATTAAACATAATCTTTTTCGCAACTTCGATCGGGAAATTTTGAATTACGCGAGCCTATCTCTGCAAAAAGGTCGCAAAAAAATTAATAAAATAAAGCACATCTCCAAACAATCCACAGAAAAAAAAAAGTTTTTTGTGACGCAAATTTAAATGATTTGACACCGAGACTTAAAAAATTACTTTGCGTTGCCGCTTGATGTTACTTTAAATAGCACCCCCAGTCTGCTCATTGCAATCCTAGAAAAGTTCTACTAATTTTATTTGCAACATACTGCCAGCGATCTTTTCCTCGAACGCCAGGTCATGATGACAATCGAAACACAAAAACCACAGGCATAAAAAAAAAATAAAAAAAAAAAACAGAAAAGAAAAGCAACAACCAACCAGGGAAAGTTTTCAAAAGTGAGTGCCAGAGGACGAGGAGGAGGAAAAACTTTATTCAAGGAAAAGGCATGAGTGTCTTCTCTCTGGTCGGGAGCCCCTAGTCCAGGGCCCCGTTGGCCTCTGCTATCCGCTTAGCCCGAGAGATCAGCATTCGCTGGTCCTCGGGCTTTGCGCTAGACAGCGCAGCCTCCCAGGAGGTAAAGGATGGGTCAGGGATGGGAAGGATGCCTTGCCCCGGTGGAGAGGGGCAGGCCCAGGTAGAGTGGAAAAGGGAAGGTTCGGGGGATTGGCAGCCGGGACAGGTGCCCCGGTATCTGTTTGGGAAAAATAGATGCTTGTGGTACAAATTTGGGAAAGTGCGTGTTTGTATCTGTTGCCACTCAATCCCTTCCCGCCTAGATAGGTCCCTGTGCGGAGGGGGTAGTGTTCTACGCTGTGATCTGTAAAATGCCGTGATTTGATTGTACGTGTGAAGCGGTGTTGGCTCTGTGCGTAAGTTCGATGTGGTCATGTTGTGATTCTCCGGTGCCTCCCCTTCCCCATGCAACGCCCGGCCGGCTATTTCTCGGGCGAGTGCATCCGCACTCTCGTTGCCAGAAAGGGAGGTATGTGCAGGAGTCCAGACTATCTGGATTGCGGGTCCAGACTATCTGGATTGCTTTGATTAACTGTGTTTAGAATGTGTCCACTTCGTTGTGAGACGACGCATCGCGCGAACGCCCTGCACGCTGGCTGTGAATCAGTGATTATGGTACAGGTCTTGTCTGTGTTTTCAGTTTTACGCGAAATCTGTGCTACGGCTAATGCTATTGCCGCTTCTTCGGCCTCCGCGATCGATGTGGGAGCGGCGAGAGACGCTATCGCTTCACCTCGTCCAAGCGAGTCGCAGACGACTATGCACTTTGCCTCACGTGCGGAAGTGTACTCCCCAGCGTCGGTGTAACAGACGTCTGGGTCGTTTTGATATTTGAGCCTTAGGTAGCGGGTACGCGCGAGGCGTCTACCTGCATTAAGAGTGGGATGCATGTTCTTGGGTAGGGGCAAAACTCGTATTTTAGCCGCAGTGCTCGGTGGGACAGATTTTAGCTGTATGCAGCCCTGTTCTTTATTAAGTGGTTTGTAGCCCAGCCTGGCTAAGAGATTTCTTCCAGGCTGTGTGTAGCTGAGTCTTGTACGCTGTCCAACAGCCTGAGCCTCAATCAGTTCTTCTATAGTATTGTGAATACCAAGTCGAAGAAGGCGCTGCGTGGATGTATGCTGAGGCAATCCAACCGCCGTTTTTATAGCAGTTCGGAGGATCGTATTGAGAGTGTCTATCTCTCTGCGTTTAAGGTTATGGAAAGGACAATGGTAGATAACTCTACTTACTAGAAGAGCCTGGACAATTCTCACGGTGTCGGCTTCTTTAAGCCCGCCACGTCCATTGCCCACCCTTCGTATGAGGTGGGCAATCTGCTGGCATTGCCTGCGAAGCATTTGCACGGTGAAGGATGCCTTGCCGTTGGACTGAATATGTAGGCCGAGTACCCTGAGTCTGTCGACTGTGGGTATCTTCTCTCCATTTAGATTTAAACAAATTTAATCTGCTTTAGTGCAAGGTTTGCTTCTAATGAGTAGTAGCTCAGACTTGTCGGCGGCGCAAGTTAGTCCTGCTGCTTCTGCAACCTTCTGAGTGATTTCGACCGCCTCCTGAAGTCCATCCTGTATCTCACCATCCGAACCCTTGCTTGTCCAGATGGTGATGTCGTCTGCATACAGAGCATGCCTGACGTTAGGGATGGCCCCCAGCAGGGTCGGGAGACTTGAAATGGCTATATTAAAAAGAGTCGGCGAAAGGACGGAACCCTGTGGCGTTCCCCTCCCCGAGAGCTTGATGGGCTGGGAGCGAAGATCTCCCAGCCCTTGAGTAGCGGTCCTGTCCGTCAGAAACGCACGGACATAGTCGTAAGTTCTTTTGCCGCAGTGTGCTCTGGTCAAGCCCTCGAGAATGGCGTCGTGAGACACGTTGTCAAAAGCTCCTCTAAGGTCCAGTGCGAGTACCGCTCTCGTCTGCGTTCTTCCAGGAAAGTCTAGGATGTCTTCTTTGAGCTGTAGGAGGACGTCCTGTGCTGACAGATTTTGTCGAAACCCGAACATTGTGTCCCCAAGAAATCCGTTAGCTTCGAGATGGGATTGAAGGCGTCTGAGAACTATGTGTTCCAGAAGCTTACCTATACACGATGTTAGTGAAATGGGACGAAGGTTTTCTAGCGTGAGAGCCTTCCTAGGTTTCGGGATGAAGGTGATCTCGGCGTGTTTCCATTCCGGTGGGAGGACACCGGTACTCCATACCCTGTTAAAGTATGATGTGAGGGCCGAAACGGAGGCATCGTCCAGATTCCTGAGAATCCTGTACGTGACTCCGTCCTCTCCGGGAGCGCTATTGCGGGTTAGGCCAGTGAGTGTTCCCCTAACTTCGTATTCAGATATGTCCTGATCCAGCGGATGGTCTGCTTCTTCGTGGGGATATGGGCGGTAGTTTGGTCTGGGGCCGGATGCGATGTAATGTTCCTTTAGGAACTCCCACAAGGCGTTCTCCCCGTTGTGTGCCGTTTGATGAACAAGTTTTATTATAGCCTTGTTGGTTTCGGTCCTAGTCTTTGTGGGGTCAAGCAGACTCTTGAGCAGACTCCAGGTCTGCCTGGTTCCTAGGGTACCTTGTAGTTTGTCCCATAGTTTATGCCAATTAGATTGGGTGAGCTTCTCTGCATAACGCTCGGCTTCTTGGGTAATTTTGGCTATGCAAATTTTTAGTTTCCGATTATGTTTCTGTCTTCTCCATCTTTTAGTTAGGCCACGACGGGCTTCCCATAGATGGAGAAGATGCGGGTCAACGACGGGCGCCTTGTCCGTCGTCTGAACTGTCTTGGTTACTCTGTGAATGTCGGCGTGGAGTTTTCTTACCCATTGTGCCAATGGCACGTTTTCATCTATCTCTTCGGCGTTTGTCTGAGCCCTGAGCTGGTGGAACGAGTCCCAGTTGACCAACCGCAGGGCCTTCTTGTGTCTACGATGAGCCTGCACTGGAACTTGAATTTGAATGATAAAATGATCGCTGCCCAGACTCTCCTGGAGGTTGGTCCACGTGCACGGGCCTCTCGCTCTGGCGAGGGAGAGGTCCGGGCACGTGTCGCGGCTCGCGCTGTTTCCTACCCTCGTGGGCTGATCCGGCTCGTTGAGGAGCGTAAGCTGATCTATGGCCGTGGCTAGTTTTCGTCCCTTCACCGACTCTTGATAATATCCCCATGCCGGGTGGGCCGCCTTCAGATCCCCTACTATGAGAAGCGTATTCTCGCTCGGTTTGGTTAAGGCGATAGCGTCTCTAAAAATAGCGTCAAAGGTGTCTTTTCTCGCCCTCGGTGAACTGTACAAATTAAGGACGAAAAGACTGCTCTGTCCGCTTTTCTGCGGGAGCAACTCGAGAAAGACATATGGTATGCCAGTGACCCTTTCTAACTGATGTGGAACGAACGGTAGATGTTTGGCTACGAGAGTGGCTACCCTCGGAGGTACGCCCTCGTGTTCTGGTTTTGAAGCACAAGTCACGTATCCCGAGAGTGCCGGTGTACACGCGGTTTCCTGCATTGCGATAACTTCGGGTTTTTCGTCGAGTGTGGCGAGGAACTGCGTGAGCGCCCCGCGCTTGCGCCGATAGCCCCTGCAGTTCCACTGCCAAACGCGTATGTTACTCGGTGGGCGTTTGCGGAGGACCAGGTGGTCCGCCGCTCTGACCCTGTTACTGTCCCGTTCCATTGTGTTGTTCCTGAGTAAAGTTCTGGGGATGGTTCTGGGATAAGCTTAAGTGCGTAACTGGGGGAGACCCTGTTCCGGACGAGCGGTGTCCCGCTGCCTTGAGGCTCTTTACCCCGAGCCTGTGTCGAGGCATCGCAGAGAGAATGCCTCGAACCAGCTCAGGGAGTTGGACTCTATTTTCCTTAAGGATTTGTCTACGGGCGTTATCCATGCCAGTTTGCATGTCCCCTTTGAGTGTAGTGATCATGTGATCCAGTTCCTTGCTAATACCAAGTCTGGCCTCGGCGATCTGTTTGGCTACTTCGCGTTTAAGTTCTTCGCTGAGACCGAGTGGCTCAAGTCTAGATTTTTTAAGCTCCTCCCTAGATCTCTGCATCTCCTCCCTAATCATGTGGAGTTCATCTCGATAGCTCTGCATTTCCGCCCTGAGTTCACGCCTCAAGGTATCCAGGAAGGAAGTGTCGGTGGCACAAGGATTGCTTTCAATGAACGTGTGCTGAGTGTTTTGTTTGTGTGTGTGGTGTTGTGTCCTAACGCTGGATCTAGGAGCGGGAGAAGGGGTGCATGCGGGGAATTGGGAGGGAGTGGGAGGCTGCTGCCCTGTCCAGCTCACCTTCGGGGCCTCTGGACCGGGGCTCCTTGATTTTCGGGTTTCAGCTTCCTGCGCCGACCGTTGTTGCTGCATCCTCCGTCTCGGCCGGGATCGGGCTCGGCTGCGGGAGCGAGATCTCGCCTTGGATCTGCTCCGGGCCCGCTTGGATCCGGAGCGGGTGTCTGTACCTTGAGGGCCCGTCGACGTTGGGCTGCTGTCGAGTGCTTCAGAGGCCAGCAGAGCGTACGGGTTTTGGTTCGCCCATCTTCTCGTTGGTAGTCGTGGCCACTGCTCCTCGGGGAGTACAGCCTGGGTCGCTTGCCCGGGTTGAAGCGGTGAAGCCACGTGCTGGGGCCGTTGACTTCCCTGCTGATGGCGGCCATGTTGTTGTTGCTGCAGGTACTTCTGAACGCGTGACTTGTTGTACGGAGCTCGCTGCCTTGCGGGGCATCGAGGGTCCGTAGCCGGGTGAGCCTCGCAACAATTCACGCACTTCGCTTCGCATTCGTGCGAATCCAAGGCACTGCCTTCAGTTCCACACTTCGGGCATCGTTGCTTTTCAGGTTGAAAGCACACGTCCTCTCGGTGTCCTAGTCCTAGGCACTTAGTGCAGACTTGTTTTTTGGGTCTGTAGACCCTGCACTCAAATTCGCCGCCATCGATATACACTAGGCGGGGAACCCTGAGTCCGTGAAAAGTGATGATGGCTGAGGTCGTACTACCCATCATTCGAGCGTTCAGGACTATGTAGTGTGTGTTCCGTGCGTTGAGTTCTTCAGTGAGCCACTCGGACGAGGGCCGAGATGTGAGGCCCGAGATGACCCCCTTACAGGAGTCGTCCGGCATGGCGGCGTAAGGTTTTACTCGGAACTGCTTTTCTCCGAGTGCGATGGAGGAGATATTGCAAAGCCGCTCCAACGTGTCGACACTTGGAGTGCTCACAACGGCCAAGTTCTGGTCCTTACGGAGCCTCGTCTTGATTTCCGCAGTCTTATAAGACGTATCGGATACGTCTTATAAGTTATACCTAGGATTCCGTGTTTTCGATGCTTATTGTTTGTTTGTTTGTTTTTTTTTTTTTTTCAAATCCAAGCAAGTGCTGTTGTTGTTTTGTTTATTTGTTTGTTTTGGGGGAGAGGGGGGTTGTATTGAACAGATTCGTTGTTTTTTGTGTAAATTGGATATAACTTAACCAATTTACAGAAAACGCCGAATTCGTGGGGAAAAATAAACACAAAAAAAACACCCCGAGTTCGAAAAATTAATATAAACGCCGAAAACGCGGAATTCCAGTTATGCCCTAATGACACGGGCACACTTAACTGCAGTTAGACCTAACCATATTTACCACACTCAGTGACAAGTTAAGAGTACGGGGGAAGCTCTTCCCACCTCTTTCCACTTCAGCAAAGCGAACGCTAGAGAGGAGGTCGCCTCTTCTCCCTCGTTTTCTCTAATATATTTACCTGGCATGCCATTGGACCTGGTAACCAGTAGATTTGTTGTCTATGATAGGGTAGGACAAAGTATAGCGCAATCATTGACAACTTAAAAATAATGATTAAAACATTGACATAAGCCTTTACCATCAAAATCTATAGGGAATTGGTGTGTCGAGGGACGTATTCTTTTCCGCTAAATCTAGCGGGAAAACTGAATGGTCGTATAGGTCACGTGACGCCGATTTTTCCCGCTAAATTTAGCGTCAAAACTATTTTTACTACTTCTATTTTACGACACAACGTCTGGCACAACACGTCAGCAGCGCTCCAGCAGCACCCATCACGACAAGCAACCAACGAAGGTACCAGCCGTGCCTGCACCAAAGCATTCAAAGTTACAGACAACAAAAGAAAAGACTCGTAAAGATAAGCGGCACAAAGACGCCATTGCCGCAGCTCTCCTCGAAAACCCAGCAAAGAGCAACAGGCTTGCCATCCTCTCCCAACTCGGGAAAGGAGGAAACGGACGGAGGGAGGGGACGGACTCGCACGGGTCTCTCGGCCGACGGGAGGGCGTTCGCAGACGGGAGCGTGGCTTTGGCGGTTCTGTGTGTTTCGGCGCGGGTTGCCGCAGTTGCCGCGGGGACGTCGGCCTTTTGCATCCCTCGTAGGAATGGTGACGACGCCGTGTGACTTCTTCTTCGTCGTCGTGGTCGCCGCTCACGATCGTGCTGTTTCGTGGCTGTGAAGAGATCGCGACGCGATGACACTGGCTCTGGATTACGTTCGACCACGCGCGCTGTTGTCGTCGTCGGCTGAAGTCCGTGTGTGATCCGTCTGGGAAGCGGTCAACAGCGTCGACGACGGAAACAGGTGTGTGTGTGTGTGTGTACGCATGTTTGGGGGAGCTCTTTTGGGAAGGCTACGAGGGGGGTGCGCTGTGGAATTCGGGGAAAGGGAGGGGAGGGGTGTTGGGGGGCGCGACCGTGGTAGTACGTACGCGTTTGTGCGTTCGCGCCCTTGTGTACGTTTGGTCTGCGAAACGTGCGAGTTTGGGAGGCAGGTTGCCCGCTGTTTATACCGTGTACTCGACCGGCAGTGAGCGGTAGTACGCCAGTTTGCCGCGATACAGTTGCGGACATAATAAACTAGAAGGCGCTAGTTATTTTCCCCTCCGTAACAATGACCGAAGCATGCATTTGTGTGTGTGTGTGTGTGTGTGTGTGTGTGTGTGTGTGTGTTTGAGAAAGAGATATATGGAGATATCTCCTCTCAGCACACTCTTATGACACAAAGAGGGGTCGTGCGTTCCAGGCCTTATTGTCCGCAATTGCGCTCGCGGTGGCAGGTGTGAGTAATTGCCCTAAAGGAGTTGCTGATCGCCTGCAGCTGTTTAATATGACATTGTTTCGTCCCTATTACTTCGTTAATTTGAGCTTTCTGACTTGGTTAATTGCTGACGGATGATGCCGTCTGGAGCGAAGCGTGCACGTTCCACAGTTTTCCAAGTCGTGCTCTACAGTGGAGTTTATTGACGGAAGCCGATTCGGTCGGCGCAAATTTGATAGATTGCCTATTCGTTTCACTGTTCTTTTAATTTGTTTTTTGGTACTGGGTTTGCGAGCTAATTATTCCTTATGCTAGTATTTCACATTTTTCTTTTACTGATTCTATGTCAACGAGTGCAGTAGTTGTATGGTTTCTTCCTATAATTACATCAGACTGCCTACTCCTAGATGGTGATCTATTTAAGTTATCAACATCGTGTGTCTTATTTAAATAAGGAAAGTGTACATTCTATTAATTATTATGGCTCATGCAGTGTTTTCCTACAGTAAACGACCGGCAATTCATGTAATGCGTATCATACGCCATTCTTATTAAAAAATATACCACGAAAAATAATATTTTTTGCTAAACACGTGTTTAGTAAGAGTCGCAATGTTGTTATGGAAGCACAATACCAAGAACATACAATGACTGATCAAAATCTTCGCAACGCCTAGATATGCTCTTTTTTATTTTATATACAGATGCGAAGTTGCAAAAAGTACCCGTCAACCAAAGAGTGCTTGGCGTTCATGGGCTTGGTTGAGATGTTATTCACCAGAAAAATATAGCGCATATTTCTTTCCTTTTGCGAACATCCAGCCATCAAAAGGAAACAGGCTATATTTATTGTATTGTGTTTGCCAGTCTTCTTTTGTAAAATCTAACCTTTGCGTTGCTGTGTTTTTTTTTTTTTTTTCGTTTTGTTTTTTGCGGAGGGGAGGGGGTGAGTAGATTTGAGGGGACTTCTGCGTTTATTCATATTTATCTTGCAGTGATATCACTCAATCGCGTAGAATTGAAAACAAAAGAAAAACACGGGAAGAGAAAAATATCGTCGCAAAAAGCGAAGCAGTACAACACCTAACGAATGTCCTCTAATTACGGAAATGGGATAATAACGTATGCATTTTTCGCTGTTTCGACGTTGTAAATTGATGCTCAGCGCATAATTTTATCATTTTTTTTAACAACTTGAGAGAACCCTAGTTTTAATAGCACCGACAGTTACCAGTCGAAACGCGGGATAAACTATTTATTGTCTTCTAAACCTCGGCCTTATGTTAGGAATCAGCTTAGGATTTTCCCTCGTACAAGTTACGGATCATGTAGATCGCTCTGTTTTAATCATGACCCAGGAAGGCCATGCAGTGTTACTTATTCGCTTATCTATGAAGGTTTTGTAGGTGCCATTAAACGGCTGAAGACGCCCTCCCGTCCTCATCCTGCCAGCGTCTGTAGTCTACAATTGGGCACATGCAAGCACGCTAGTCAGCACTCCCGAATCCACTGCTCTAGTTAGATCCAACTGAAGGTAGCTCTCAGCTTCATAATTGACACAACACCATTCTCTCGATTTCCAATCTGTCGCCACTGTATACGTTCACTCCAATATCGCCACTGGCTGCGCCGCTTCCAAACAATATGCTCTTCGCTGTCAGAGCCAAAAAAAGATTCACAAAGGCATACAGACTGTAAACCTCAAGTCACGGCGCACTTTCTGCGCCTGGTTGGATGAGCCGACATATAGATACGTACGCGAAAACGGCATGACATTGCCCTTTCAAGGAGGCTTCATTCAACACCGCCTAGAAGGCAAGGCCTGAGCGTGACGTCATCGCTAGTGGATTCCCCACCTGCTCCGAGTGGCAAGCAGGCCAAAAGCTCTACCAGAGTCGCCGCAGAGCGGCAGCCTTCGGGTCGTGACGACGGCTGCTTTCGGACCTAAGCTGAACCGAAGTATATAGTGTCTCGATGATAAATTGATTAGTCCAATCCAAGCGCGCGCAGCGGATGACTGAGGAAACTTGGACGCGCGCGGGTCTTCCAAGTTCACTGGCCACGAGGGAACACGACGGGGGACCCCAGAGCGCGGAGCGAACAAAGCGTCCCCTATGTTGACGAGGAAACGGCTGCGCGTACACCACGTGACAGCTTTTCCTCCGAGAGTCGATAACCCGACTCGTGCAAACAATAGCCGCCACACTTTCCCACGGAGCAGCTGTAGGACATTCGACGCGAGCACGCCCGACGACCGAACGTCTAAAGGTGATCCCAACTGGCAGTAGGTCCCTGTGCAATGGTACTTTCACACAACGAGGCGAGTTTCCAAAAGCGCGTGTAGGTGGTGTCCTAAAAATACATCTTCGAAATTGGCGTTGGGAAAGTGAATGAGGAAAATGATAAAATGTTTCTTCTTTTTTTTTCTTTTTTTTTAGGAAAAATTGCATAATGTCAGCAAGTTTGAGACTACTAAAACCGCAGTCCCACTTATGGAAGACAGTCTGCAGATAGTCTGAGGCGTGCTCTTTCCTGTTTCACTGTACTGCCCCATTGGTCATAGAAATACTGTCTGCATATGTGGTCGAAGCATACACATGCGTGAAGCGAACGTTCTTCGAACACACTTCAGGCGTGTGCGCATATAATTTTTACATCACACAATAGACTGTCTACAAACACGAGTCCCCGTAATATGCGTGGTTCGAATTCGGTGTGCCAACTTTTCTTCTTGAACTCATTGCAACACGGCATTCGAAACACAATGACTCGCGTTTGAATCTGTATGCAGACTGGCTTTTGTATCATGTATAAGCGGTGGGACCCTGGCTTTAGTCTCTTCTCTCATCAGCTGTGAACAAAGCCGTTGTGGTCACGCATACACAACTTGATCCTCGCCTTAAAGTGTCGCGTAAACCGGCATGAAAGGGTCATCGAATTATTTCAGTGCTGATTATGTTTATCACGAGGAAATCGACAGTTTTATCAGATACGATCGCGAAGTGCGAGATATGGAAGCCACCATTGTGCTCCCGCCTGCGTGCAATTGCGACTCGCGCGTATCTGTGCCCGCGTGTTCAGGTTAGATTCTAAGGTTCGGTCGCTTGCCAAACTCTTCTGATAAGACAGGCGCGTTTTACGTGCCGGTCATATCGGTAACTTGTCGGGTCGAAATCTTGTTGCAAGTGGCCTTTTTTCTGCGTGTTTAAACGCGAGATGTCCGGTCACCATGTCGGGGAGGAGACCCAACCGTCGCGCCCCTAGCGACAAAGTTGAGAACTAGAGTCGTGAGGAACGCAAAAGCGTGAAGTATTTGTATATGTTCCTGAGACAGCGGTTGACCGTCGTAACTGAGGGCAGCGTCACCATTCGACCGGGGGCTCGTGTTCAGACAGTGAAACACATGTCCGCAGACAGTTTTTTTACGACAGATCTGACACCTATAGTTTGATACCCTTGACAATAGGGACCTTCCGGTTAGTACTATATTCTACAACAGCTCTTCGATTCTCAAAGGCCTTCACGTTTACTATCTGTGCCCGAATGCTCCGACTGATCTTGAGTAACTAGATTATGGGTACAACGCTGAGTTAAGAAGTCACGGCGTGGGACGCTCCGCATTCTCAAAGTGACGAGGTTGTTGGCGACGACTCAGCGAGCTCGTACACATACACGGAGCTGCGGACAAGTCAAGGAAATTGTTAACGTTCAACATTAACTTTCACTTTACCCGAACACGGCAAAGTGAAACACAATTGAAAACACATTAGGCTGTATCTATTTATACACCCGCGTGCGAGGCAACGTTTCCGTAAAAATGCATTTTGTTTTCTTATATTTTTGATTTTGTGATAGTGCGTTGCGAGCTAGCACCTATTATACCAGCGTCCAACGTTTCAATATTATTTATTTTTAGTCTTTCATATAGGTAAGCAGGTGACCCACAGGTAGGTTTTGCTTACTTTGTTGACTTGACGAGCATACCCAGAAATAGAGACGTCTACCCAACTACCCGACAACGAAAAAAAAAAAAAATCGGGATGGCGTTTGTGCGTCGTAGTCGTCGTCATAAAACGTTTCGCAGCCGCTCAGAGACGGTGGAATGCTCTGCTCGGTTCGTTCTTTCTCGTTTTGTTTTTTATCTTTATCACCATGCGCGTTTGAGGGCTTCGTTGCTGTTCGTCTCGCGGATGGCCCGAGGCGTGCGGCGCGGCGCGATCCTTTGGATGATGGTCGAGGACCGTGACGATATTCCGACTCGAGGCCTTCCCTGTCGCTCACCTCAAAGAGGTCGAGCAGCTCTAGTGACAGCGTACCATATTGCCAGGAAGGAACGCGCTAAGGGGAAAACCCATTTCGGCACATGTGAACCCGATTTTCAAACTGCGCCGATGCTTTCAATTGCACTAGGTTTCGGTAGGCATCTACGCGTTACTCAAATAAAGTAACTAAACACTGTTAGTCGTTAATCACACTGAAAGTAACTAAATACGTTAATCTTACTGCGCTTCAAAAGCAACCCGTTACATCCGTTTGAAATTAAAGGCTGGTTCACACATCTGCGTTGGTTGCGTTCGCATTCAACCGAAACGACCGTAACGACCAAAACACCGTAAAAACCCTGACTCATGGATTGCTTCGCGAAGCTAGCCCTTGCGTCGCTTGCCATGTTGTGTACGGCGAACACTTGTCACGGTGATTTTGTCGTTACGGTTGTTTCGGTTGCATGCGAACGCAACCAACGCAGATCTGTGAACCGGCCTTAACGCGTCATTTTCTCGTTGCTCTAAATGGAAGCAGTAGCCGCTTCCAGTATTTGTCAGGAAGCAGTAGCCGCTTCCAGTATTTGTCGTCGTTAATAATTCCTCGCTTTTTAACGCGTTCATTCAAGGATATAACTGTGGCTTCTGGAACAGCTTTTTATTCGCAGATTTTTAGTGGTCTATATAGAGCTTTCTCGCCATGAAAATTGCAGGCGCGAGCTGGGCTGCTAACTATAGTTGGGTACTTGTATCGTAACACCTGCGGAAGTAACTAAATACCGTTAATCGTTACTTCAACAAAAAGTAACGAAAACGCGTTGCTTCCTCCTTCTCTTAAAGAGAAACTAGGTCGTTACGTCGTTACCGAAAAGAGTTACCATGGCACAAGCTGGTTCACACAGCCCCGTTTTATTACGTTACGTTACGAAAGCTTACGTCTGCTTACGCCACAAGTCACCGGGACATCTGTGCCTCATATTAAGCGTGGCTGCCAGTTTAAGGAGATAGCCTGGTACGCGATATTCGAGACACGAATGTTTCGGTGACTTATACCTAACGTAAGAAAACCGTGCTGCATGAACCAGCCTTCACGTAGAGTGAGCCGATGGCAAGACACGCGCGGTTGCAAGACTGCCAAAGCTCTCTTCACGCGCGTTCTGCACGTGCTTTGCATGCTTGGGCACCACCAGCCGGAACACTTCTTTGAGACAGGAAAAGAACAGCTCCGAGAGCGCCTGTTATTGGGCACAGCCAATAAGACGAACCGACAGCGCACTTTCTCAGGAAGTTGGCTCTCCCGTGCCACCGGTCTTATAATTAGAAAGCTGTACCCGCGTACAAATTCAGTTCACATCGTTCTCGCATTGTTTCTCTCCATCGTGGCTTTCCTGCGAGCGGTTATTTTGAACTGCTTGCAGCAGTGTCGGTTTTAATCTG
Source organism: Ixodes scapularis (assembly GCF_016920785.2). Lineage (NCBI taxonomy): Eukaryota > Metazoa > Arthropoda > Arachnida > Ixodida > Ixodidae > Ixodes > Ixodes scapularis. Next base: position 99,760,707 of record NW_024609879.1, on the reverse strand, counting down.
GGCTAGATTAAAAAGGAAGCGTTTCTGATTTCGGACAGAACTCGTGGGACTCGGCTTCGACAGCGATAACCGCCGATAACCTTTTAGGCAAACAAACGCCGACTTGGTGTAAATAATTGTGTTTAGCTGGCGGGAAGTTAGTCAGTACCAATGAGCGTTTGTTGTCTTCGCTGTAAATGATACGTTTCCCCAGTTAACTACCACTGCTAGCCTGGGGTCCTTGAAGTGCATCGGTGATCACACGTCCGCACGCCGGTGTACGGTGCTCATCCAGATCGAAACGGGCAGAGGTGATGATTTAACCTAGGATCCCTGGGTTCTGTAGCGCAAAGTTTCACTCCACGTGCTCCGAGCTGCGCTGCGTTAAAACAGACTCGACCACCGATCTCCACCCGAGTTTCAGACCAGTGCGAAGCAAATAGGCTCGTGCAAGCCGAAAATCCCAATACTACACGCATGGTGAGGTCGTTGCGTCCCTAGCTGCCACCAGGTTGTACGGTGTTTACGAAGAACAGGAGCGCGATACCATCCTCCGGGTAAGCGGTGCGGACCGAATCCTACGAGTTATGGCGCCCAACGTGGGGCGGCATGTTGCCTTCAGAAACGGCGCGTTTTTGTGTCGGACGCCGAGGGAACCACACTGTAAAAAATTTCCGTAATTTTACAAACACTTTGTCGTAATTCTGACGGACAGTGTGTCCGTTTCTTAGTTAACGAACATAAAACCCGTTTTTCGTTAGGTTGAATAAAATAGTACAGTTGTGTGCCAAAGAGTACCATAGTAAAAAATAAAAGCGTTAGAAGTGCTTTTATCGTCTAATCCTGCTAAGAGCAATTCGTTATAGTAAAGAGGCCAAAGACTATACCAAAAAACCCGAGTACCCTGCAAAAGGAACAAATAAAAGTGGGGGGAAACACAAAATAGAAATCAAGTAAAAGTCTGCAATTCACGTTAAAGCACATAGGCACTGCTCTACCTCAGTAGGAGTGAAGGTAGCGAGTTTCCTGTCTACAGATGTTTTCGAGCTTGTGATGATTGTTAGGGGGGTTCTGCGTGAGTGCAAATAAAGGGATTGCCAGAACAGTGAAGACCACACCAAGAAGGAAGGCTGTTGCTCTACAGTACGAAACGGTTGAAAGGCACCAGCACCATTCTTGCAAACAACTCCCTTCAGTGCTGTCTCATGAACTTGCAGTTCCACAACGCTGTTTAGGAGGCATAATAAGACAACCCGCTGGAGGGCCACACTTGAGATCAACTCTGGTCGTCCAGTGAAGGGCCAGAATTCTAGCCAATGTCAAAGCAGTGAGTGATCCGGAGTGAGCCTACAGTTCTTAGCACGATCCTTTCTGTAAGCAGTGTGCTCCACTGTAGCAATTGACAAGGTGACTGCCATAAACCGAATCCTGCATCCACACTTTACATGCCGCTAGAACTGTTCAGGGATGCGTCTCATGGAGTGAGTGAAGGTGCAGCAGCTTATTCGAGACCAAGTGCCCTGTTTGAGAACCACACTGCGAGTTGAAGCAACGCAAACCAGGGAGTACAGGGATGGGGTTCGTCTGGGCGGGCCAAGGTGGTGGAACACGGGGGGCAGCATCGCTGGTTGCCCGGGCTGGCCAGAGTGCGGTGTCCGTACTCAACACAGCTGTTGCAATGATGGGCTCGAGGTTTGTGGGGACGGCAGCGAAATTCAAGGCGGCGGTAGTACACTGTGTAAGGGACATGGGTTCCGATGAAGGTGATGATGGCTGAACCTGTTGTGCCTACTCGCCTTGCATGAAGGATGTCACCTTGATAAGACTCCAGATCATTGATGATCTCGTCGGGGGTGGCCTCGGAGGCAATTCCACGTATAACACCTCGGCAGGAGTTGTTTGGAGCGGCTAGGTAGGAGTGGACGGGAGGGGAAGTGTTTTGTTAGGTGATATTGGTGATGCGAAGTAGCCAGTTGACGATGCTTCGTGATGGGTGCGGAGGACGGTTATTTTGGCGGAGGTGGAGCGACACGTTGGTACATGTATGAGCAGGGAGCTGTGCGGCTTGCAAGAACGCCGGCAAACTGTCAAGAGGCAGCGCAGCTGCGCCAGCAGGACGGACTGGGAAATGCACTATAACTACGTGAAGTTCGGGGTCAAAGTCGGCCGGAAGACGAGATTTGCGGGGCTTTCCAGGGGTGATCCATTTCCCACCTTGGTCGTCTCGCTTTAGAGAGATTTTCATGTCCTGGCTCAGGATGGACGCAAAGATATTGGTGAGCTGCGAAGCGGCAATGTCGGCTGTAGCCATATTCGAAGCAGAAACGGGCGTGCCGCTCGCAGAACGAGACTCGAGCGAACCGATCTCTCGGCGGACATGCTGCGGCGGGCCGACGGAGCGCGGCGATGTTTATACCAGGATCACGTACAGTCGCGTACAGTTCTCTGGGGTTTGCGGAGCCCGGAGAAGACGTCCGCTCTCGTCGGAGGTTTGCAGCAGTCTCCGGACACTGAAGGTAAGGGCGTTCACATCGAAGAGTTCACTATTGAAGGGGGGCTACTGAGGTTTTAAGAGCCACTGATCGTAGCTATCGCATTCCAAAGACACCGCGTTGTCGTAGATTGTTTTTCACCGGCTACGTCCTGTAGGGCTGAGGCCAGGGCTGAGGGATTCATCGCAGGAAACGCGGAGGAACCAAGCAACGACGTGAGGCTTGCCGAGTCGGTTCGTGGGTGCCGACGACATTCGAGCAACGCTTCCAAGAAGACTGGATATTCTTTCCGGCGAGGACACAATACTTAGACAGCATGCTTGGGGCTGATGAGGATCGCAGGAGGTGGATAACAAGACAACCAATGCACAGCAAATAGGTCGAGCACGGTAGACGGCACAATAGTGGTCGCCGCCATGTTAAATTGAAACGAAGCTGACGAAGCCAAGCTCCAGTTTAGTACACAATGCGCTTCGACATGCTTTATTACAAATAATTTTATAAATTTTAAAACGATTTGTTTGTATCTTAAAGTTTTAATTTAAGTCGAATAAAACAAGCAAATTCACGTTGCGTCAAATAAACTCGGTCAGAACTCGGAATCAACGAGCATCGCCGCATCGCCATCGCCATCGTAACAAAACGCAAAAACTTTCGAAAACGAAGCGAGTTTCAAAACTTTCGCAACTTTCGGGCGCTTTCAGACTTTAGGAACAAACATCGAAGAACGTTCTTGGAAAAGGGAAGTGTCCTAGGTGCCGGCGCGCCCATAAAACCAGCTGTGGATATGAGTCTAATTGGTGAGTGCTCGCTCACTCGTTTTACTTTTTGAGTCCTTTCTGTTCGGAGCGTTTATGTCGTGATCCTTTTGTGTGCAGTCGGCGTGAAAGCGAACGTGTGCGGTTCCTTGTCGCACAGGTGCTTTCCGCATTGGATGACCCTCGAGCTTTTGCCAAGGAAGCCACGGAACCGACGTGTCACTGCACGGGCACTCAGATTGCGGGAACGCAACCAAAGGCAAAGGTCCCACCGGAGGCAAGGGGGGCCAAGCGGGGCACTTGGTGAGTGTATCAGGGAGCTTGATTTCTGCAAACCGGGTGGCGGCTTGGTACCAGATAGCTAGGCGGTGTGTTTTGCGGAACCCATGACTGCTAAAGGTACCCGTTAGTGTGATGGCGCTTGTATTCGCTTCCACTGTGCGAGGTTAGATTCAAGTTCGATTTTCGTCCTCGGCAACTACTCCAAACATTGCGTGACGTGCGCCTTTAGAAGTAAGGTCTGTATTGATGACGTTGCTTGCGAAGAGTATAAACGAGTTCTCTCTCGACTGGGGCACTGACTTTTTATAAAAAAAATTCTGTATATGGTGCACTTATTTACTAACCCTCTGGCAGTACTTCACTGTAAAGGTTAGGAGAAAAAAAAAAAAAAAAACGTGCATTGACTAGTGTCGAAAGAAACAGAAAAAAAAAAGTCTTTTAAACTACTTCCTCCTCAGCTCATAAGCAAAGGGAGAAATCACGTGGTCGTATTTCACTGGAACCCAAAGTTATCCCAGCAGTCTGAGAGTCAGCAAGGGCAAAGCCCTTAATAAATTGCATGCTTCACATTTTGGCAAGTGCCAACAACTATAAAGTATAAAACGCATGTAAGCAATTTAGCGAGCAACAAGAAAAGTGATAGCGACCCTTTTTGCTATCGCTCGATCAGCTGCACGACGAGGCAAGCCACATGAAAGCGACCGAGGCGATGAGCAAAGCTTTCTAGAAATCCAAAAACCGAGCGATGAGAGCTCTCCGTCACTCATTGCCGTCGCTCGCTAAATCGCATACATACGGTTCAGGTTGAATTGTATGAACGCGAGAGACACATGCAACTCACTTCCAAATGCCTTTCATTTCAGGGCTACACTGCCATTTGCGTCCAAGTGCTGCACGGGCCTCGTGCACTGGCACTTTGACACCACTTAAGAAACTAAGACAAACATATCCAGGGGTTTTAGGTTAGGTTAGCCATCCTACAGAAAGGTGCTGCTCAGTTAATAGACGATCCACTATTTCCCCGAGGGCCCCGGCTTGCCCGCGAGGAATTGTGAGAGAGATTGTCCTCGCCTGGCCGCTCTGCCTTGAGATTGCATTGCCTTGTCGCTTGCCTTCTCTTAATCTTGTTTTTCGATTCCATTGCATATTTTTATCTATTCCAGTGTATTGTTTATCGCTTCTAAGGGTTTCTATTCTCTTCTGTGCACAATATTTCTTGTATATACGTATATAGTATTTGTAGCTTTATTTTGCCTTTTTCGACGGGAGTGCGGACGGACAACATGCCGCTTCGCGAGTCGTTTCCTGGGATGAGTACTACCATTGCTGCAGATTCCTATCGCACTGTTAGCTGTTTGTGTTGGTTCAATTTCACCCGCGTACAGTCGAGAGGAGCCATTTATGAACACCCGCGCACATGTCATAGGGATAGGCACAGCTCTGAATCAATTATCGTGACGCGAGAGCCGAGCGCGCTGTGATTTGGCCACCCACGCTCGCTCCATTTACTCGCACTGTAGCGTATGCCTTCGAGTGCCGCTTACTTAACTAAGATACAGCACAGCGCTGTATCTTAGGGGGGCAGGGCAAGGCCCGAGGGTGGGGCCCTGCCCTGCCCCCCTCTCCCCTCCGCTGATCTCACCAGAGGGGGGCACGAGTCCCGATGCCCCCCCGAAGTCTACGCCTATGCTTAGAAGCAATAAAAAATACATTGGAATAGATAAAAACAGGTAATGGAATCAAAAAACAGAGGATTAAGAGGAGGCAAGCAACAAGGCAATGCAACCTCAAGGCAGAGCGGCTAGGCGAGGGACAGTCTCTCCCACAAATCCTCGTGCTTGGGGGATTTTGCAAAAGGGCTATTTATATCAAGTTCAAAATGAACAGCACTCTTCATTGATGGCTGGTTCACACGACGAACTGATCCACAGACGGATTGATCATATCCGCGGTTCGTCCGTCTCCCAAGCGCATCCACACGAAGGAGCAGACGCGCAAATGACAGCCAGGATGAGCCGAACATGTTTGCGACCACACTGTGGCACTGTTGTCCAAGATGGAAATCGACATTTGCTGCTTTGAACAAGAACTGCACGCCACTGTTACGTGCAGAGTGAGACATAACACCATGATAGGCTTAGTGCGAAGCGCCACTAGCCTTACTAAACTAAACCATGGCAGAGACAGAAGCATGGTCCTGCTCGAGGAGACTTTGGCGTGGAGGCGGTGAAGTCCTGGGCCCGCTAAGTGGCATTTGGAAATGCCTTCACTCACTTTGCACTTGCGCCTTCAGTACACCACAGCCACAAGAAAAGGCTTGCTGGGTGAAAGGTTGATTGGAGATTCAAAGTGATTGCGGCGTGGTAGACGCGTCTTTACAGAAGCTCTTCGACGCAGATGAGTACCAGATTCTGCGTCGTGTCAGTTGGGCAAAGTTCCTCATGCCAACCTTTTTGGTATGAGAAATTAAATGAAAGAATATTTTGTTACAATAGTTTGGGTCATTTTTCTTTAAAAGTCTTACTTGCAACTTTCAGGAAAGCAAAAGAATTACAGACCAGCTGCCCTCACAATCATGACCCCCCGCCCCCCCTTTCTCTTTCTGGTAGTTGCTCTCGGTGAGCAACCTGATAGCCTTGGGCTTTTCCGCTTTTCTAATAGAAATTAGCGGTTCTGTACATGTGCAAAAGTGAAAAGTATGCTACTGCCGTGTTTGTCAGTTTTGTAACTCTTTATTCCCTCAGACCGCAAATTTGTCTTCAGCTTGGTTCATATGCACAGCACATTCATGGCATCTTCTATCCAAAAATATCTATTGTGGGTTGGATGTGTGTTGGGGGGGGGGGGGGGGGGCATTACTTTGCTGGTTGAGTTGGTAGGCAGGAGATTGCGAGAAACAGAAGGGTAGATAAAATACAACCGCCACTTTTACTATGAAAACCTTTTAATACAGGACTGGCGAAAAAATTAAAACATGAAAAGTTATGACGTCCCGTCCTCCTCTTACTCTTTATTTTCTGTAACCTAGTCTGGTAATTTAGGATCATATACTACTACATAAGATTCAACGACGTGGAAGGTGTTGGTGCACCTTAACCCATTTTGGACGAGCCTCGTTCGTCCACCTAGGGCCGTTCCTAAACCGTTTAGGATGAGTGTAACTCATCCGCGCACTATACCTCGCCCCTTGGCTCTTTTTGGACATCCCAGGCTTGTGCCGAGCGCAGTTTGCGGTGCTGCTCAGAGATGGCAGCATGTATTTTTTTTTATTGTACACATTTTTAAGGGTGACGACTGATTGTGGAGACATGTGCAGCTTGGGCCGTACGTGCAATAAATATAGAAAAAACAACTTAGGATCAAAAACTGAAGAAAAAAAGAAACGGTTAAGGTAAACAGTGTGTGACATTATTATGCAGTTTCCTCGTTCCTTCGACAATGTCTAATTGGATACGAGACACACTTTTATGACGTGCAGGCAACGTCAACAGAAATGTTTGGCGTGAAATGACACGCCAAAAATACAATATAAGATAGCTATACTGCTAGGACCCATTGTATGTTCCTGTAACCCTGCTAGATTTGTTTTGAGAATGGCGCGATAATTTCGTGGATAAATCCACTTATATGTGAATCCCTCGGAGGGGCGGATCCGAGCAGAACTGGAGGCTGGCTTTGTAGCCAGCCTCCAGCGCGATGTCTCCTTGCACGCACTCACAGATTTGGCTATCTTGGCTTCTCGAGCTTCAGTTTTCTCGTTTACCTTCCACGTTTCGAGCATGCGGTTTGTGATGATTACGTCTACGACATTGCTCGCCTTGTCAAAGTGTTCGACATTGATTGCAGCAGCGATGAGTATGATTGCTATCAAGAGATGTTGAAAGCTGTTCATTTTGACTGCGACCCGCTGGCGACAAACTCCAGTGACGGCGAGTTACAAACAAACTCGTTGTGGTCACTGTCGCCCGGGAATATCTCGCAGGCGCACGCAGGGTGGAAGGTCAACGGGCCGGCGGCAAGAGCGAGAAAAGCATTTGGGTTACCGAGTTGCGCGAGCGTTTTTGATCGTACCGCGGCGAGGAGAGCTTGGGCGATCATGGGGGCCCCTAGAATGAGAGAGCGCTCATGGTCACATGCTTTATGGGCACCATGATGTGACTAACTTGGGCAGTGTTGCCTGGTCGCCAGATGAAAATGATACAAATTCGTAAATTGAGTAGTGCAATTACCAGAGCTCTAAAATTGCGTAACTTGGTGTATATCCATTTCAAGAATAATGGATCCGTTTAATTTTCATGTCATAACCCCATTAAGTCACTGCAGACTCCGCTGTCCACTTATGGCCAATTCACATGATGAACTTATCCGCAGATAAATTGATCAAGTGACAAGGCGTCCACGGAACATCAGTCCCCCAAGCACATCCATACGGAGGAGACGAGCAGATGACAGCGAGGACAAACTGAACTTATTCCCGGCCCTGCATTTCCGCAAAATGCCAACATCGCACTGTGGCACAGTTTTCCAAGGTCAGAAGTGATGTTTGCGACTACGATCACTGTGCTATTATGAAAAAGTATTGTGTGCTGCTGTTACATACCGAGCGAGACAAAGCATCATGACAGGCTTAGCGTGAAGCGCTACTAGCTTTACTAACCACATGACACAAGTATCGTCCTGCTCCAGGAGGCTTCAGCGTCTAAGTGATAAAGTCCTGGTGTTGCGGAGGGGCATTTGGAAATGCCTTCACGCACTGCTTGCTTGTGCACCACTCTTCAGCACACTACAGCCGTAAGAAAGGTCTTGGCTGGGTTGAAAACTGGGTGGACATGCAGCGAAGCTTGCAACTTGCTAGGCAAGTTTTCACTGAAGCTTCTTAACACCAACCCGGAGGAGTATCAGAACCTGCGGCTTGTCGGCTGGGCAAAGTTCTTGCAGCTTCTTTCACGAGTGGAAAATAAGAATGGTTCGACAAAATGAAACAGCGAATGGACAAAGTACAGTGCACTATCTTTGTTTGGCTCATTCGAAAACCAAAAAATATTGCTCTGCTGTTGGTGCTCTACCGTAAACGCTTTTACTGTTACTCATTCGCTAAAAATCTGGGCATGGAAGGGCACTTCGCCCTTAAGTCTGGGCGTCTGCTGACGAGGTGCAAATCGGAGGAATAGCCGACATGATGGTAACGTGACAAACGGTCCACGGATGAAAATTGCGATTCAATCCATCGCGTCAATCTGCCATTATTTGACAATTGTCCTAATATGATTAATTGATCCTATTAAAAAAGAACAATTGTTCTCTGAAACAATGTAATGAAAGGAAGTTTTTATAAACAATGCCTGCTCCTTTAACAACGGAATAGTACGAGCCTTGGTATAACAGGAACTTTCCGTAGATCAGACATACGTTTATTCCATGCTCAAAGTAAAGACATGAGTTTGCCTTGGCAATGCCAACCTCCTGTGTATGATCTGTAAAAAGTCCTTAATGGCCGTGGTCAAGGGAGAGGAGTTTCTGCTTTCAAGAACAGGATGGGGTGAAAGAAAAAGTGTCTCGATGAACAATGAATGCTCCAGCTAATCCACTCAGCCAAGTTTCTGCAACATGAACTAGGCTCTAAGAGAAAGACGTAGGATAAGCACTTCGAAATCTTTAGGATTTGCCAAGGGATAAAATTAATTAGATGCACAAAAAAGTAGGGGGAGGAGGATGGCAAGAAAATTTTGGGGCTTGTGTTCTTACACTTGAATTGTTTGTGCAGGAACCATTACTGAAGCAGCACTTCATTCCTGAGGCAATAATTTATTGCTAGTCAAAGCCTGTTTCCAGAAAAGCCCATCAGGTGAGCGGCTTTTTTTTTTTTTTTTTTCTCTTAAACATGAGGTGCTTTTTAACGTTGCCCTCCAATCCCAAAATGTTGTCCATCCGTCCGTGCGCTTTGCCGCTAAATTTAGTGGGGACGTTTTTGTTGCGTGACCTCTGCACAAGTTCAGTTTCCTCTCTAAATTTAGCAGAAAATTGATGTCACAGGACCTACAGACAATTTCAAGCTCTGATAAATTTAGCGGAAAAATGGATGTCACGTGAACTATGCAGCAATTCAGTTTTCCCTCTAAATTTAGCGGAAAAATTGATGTCATCTGACCTATGCACCAATTCAGTTCCCCTGCTAAATTTGGTGGGAAAATTGATTTCACATGATCTGACGTCATGTGACCAACAGACAAATTCAGGTTACCTGCTAGATTTAGCGGAAAAATTGATTTCACGGAACCTATACACCAATTCAGTTTCCCCACCAAATTTGGCAGAAAAATTTATATTGCGTGATCTGACGTCATGTGACCTAGAGACAAAGTAAGGTTCCCGCTAAATTTAGCAGAGCGATTTATGTTACGTGACCTTTGCACCAATTCAGCTTTCCCACTAAATTTGGCAGAAAAATTGATGTCGCGTGATCTGACGTCATGTGGCTTATACACACATTCAGTTTAAAATAAAATGAACAACAAAAAAAACAACTACCTTTTAAATACTTCATTTCATGCGTTATAGAACTTTAGAGGTAAAAGTCACTTCCAATTTTAAATAATGTTTTTACTTTAAAGAAACAACTTTTCTCTAATTGTCTTGATTGAGCACCAGTGCCGTAAACTGCTAATAGCAGCCTTCAACAGTAAAGTTTGCACATCAGAAGTGTTGCTGATTTTTAACAGTGTCTTTTGTCTCTTCCAACTCTTCAGTTTGGGGGGAATAAGTCATCGCTAGTCAATGCCTGATTCCACAGATGCATATCAGGTGAGCACCTCTTAATGAAACAACTTTGCTCTCATTGTTCTAATTTAACACTAGTGTGGAAAATCTTGTTTTACTATGGTTCTTGAGGTGAAAACGGGTATAGTATTTCAGGTTAAAAAGTCAAATTTGTGGGTTTTACGTGCCAAACCAACGACGGGCATCTGGCACGCCCCAGCGGAGGACTGAGGATTAATCTGGACCACCTGGGGATCTTTTGACGTGCGACCGAAAGCTCGATTACACGGCGCCTTCTCCGCAATAAGCCTCCGTCAGATTGCGGGCTCCTCGGCCGGGATTCGAACCCGCCACATGGGGATCCGTAGGCAAGCGCTCTTGCCTCGGAGCCACCGAGGCGGCTATTTCAGGTTAATGAAGTACTTTATAGGCACCCTGTTTAAAGAAAAACTGAAAAATCCTTGAATTACAAAAAAAAAAAAGTTAGAATGTGGACATCTTAAAAATGGTGTCTTAAGTTTTCTTTTGATCTTGTTAGTAGGAGTGTCATAATCATTCATTAAAATTTCAGCGTAGCCCTGCATGTTGCGGCACACCGAACAAAGCAGAGCGCTAGAACGGTGAAAAGAAAAACTGGCAAAAGTGACGTCATTGGCAGGGTCTGATAACCCTTGTTCACCAATCGGCTGACTTGGGGATGCCAACAATGACGTCACGACGCTTTGGACAGATTACAGGTGGAAGAGAGACTCACTGCATGCCCTGCTGCAATCACTGCACATATTTTTGAAAAATAAATGCAGTTTACGTTGACTTTCGCCAAAGTTAAGTGCGATCGCTGAATTCATGGGACAAAATGCTATGGAAGTCCACCCTTAACTCAGATTTCTTAAAAAGTGCTTCAGCTTCTTTTTACTGCTACTTTGACTTAGTTGCACTAGCCGGTTCCAGTTTACATTAAGCCCAAGAAGCTAAGCTATTAATTTGAATGTGACATACAGTAAACTCTCATTAATTCAAATTCCAGGAAGCCACGAATTTTGCATGAATTGTCAAAAACTCGAGTTATCAGTTCATCAAATATGTTGGAAGATAAATTATGATTTGCTACATGGATGGCTGCACACACAAAACAGATATCTGATGATTTCCTCTACATAGGCCTACTAATAATAAGCAGGTATGCCACTCATGAAACATTGGTAAAATTTATGACACAAGTTTATTCAACCCTCAAAAATGTTGTTTATCGGGGACTGTTTAGACAGCGCATGACACCTCAAAACAAAATTTCGTTCAACCAGCAAAAATGTCTCTTATACAGGGTGATGCAAGGAAAGGCCTGGCTCTTTAAATCGACCGCAAAATTCGGTTTCTTAACCTATCGCGCTACGACTTTGTGCAGCGTTGCCCACAGATGGTGCATTTTTTTTTGTAAACTTTGCAAAGAGCGAACTTACCTGAGGAAAAAGTAAAGAAAGAAAAAGGCTTAGCTCCTATGGAAACGCAGCGAAGCCACCGGTCTGCAAACAACACGGCGCCGTTTCGCACGGGAGACAGGAGATGGCGCAATGAACGCCGCCTACAAATGAGCATACGGCGCCGAGAGCGGGCGTCTTTTGCAGACAATCTTTTCGACTCAAAAGCGGTGCGCGTTCCGCAGGCGGCGACATTCGCAGAAACAAAAACAGGCGCTGTAACAGCAAGGAACTGCAGTTCCTTGTCTGCTAAAGACGCCGGCTCTCAGCGTCGTCTGCTGGTTGGTTGGCGGCAGTTGGCGTCGCGACAGCTTGCGCCATTTCTTGTTTCCCGTGCGAAACAGTACCGTGTTGTTTGAAGACCGGTGGCTTCGCTGTGTTTCCATAGGAGCTAAGCCTTTTTCTTTCTTTACTTTTTTCTCGGGTAAGTTTGCTCTTTGCAAATTTTACAAAAAAAAATGCACCATCTGTGGGCAACGCTGCACAAAGTCGCAGCGCGATAGGTTAAGAAACCGAATTTTGCAATCGATTCAAAGAGCCTGGCCTCTCCTTGAATCACCCTGTACTTGTGTGAATGCTGCGACGTAAAGCCACGCCTCCACATCACAGCGTCCATGCAAGTTGCTGTTGAAACTGCAGTGCAGCACTCCTTTTTGTCGCTCATGTCTCCTCTGCTTCAGAGACGTATATAGGGAGAGTTTAACCATTCGTTGGAATGTATACGAGGCAAATAAGGAAGCACCATTGGCCGAAGGTGGGCCGGGCATGTTCCAGAGCATTTTCAGAAATGCAAATAGGTCAACCAGAAGCTGCGCATAATACCCTGGTGGTGGTTGCGAAAAGCAAAATTAATAAGTGCGTCGTGGTAACTCTCTGTGACTGGAAATGTGGTGCACATGATGTTTTGATCACGGTCATGCAACATCATGGTGGGAGATACATAAAGATATAGAAGATATAAAAAGCATGCACGACCAACAGAACGATTGACATAATCCGAGCGCCGGGAATCTGCCGTGGAAGCAGTCCGACTTTGTTTGAGCAAAACAGAAATCATGTAGCACAATCGTTTCTTACATCTTCTTGCATAACCATAATGGAAACATTTTGTGCACCATAACCATGAAGAGGTACTGCATTTAACCCTTACGCACTTATTAAAACTGTTTCTCACTGCCACGGCTAGGAGATTCTTTTCGGCTTCTGGTTGGCCAAGAGATCTTGTCAAGCCCTCTATTTGTGTCCCGGTGTTAGGCATCTGCATTGCCCTAACTTCGTTTGCGCTTTCTTCTCTGTTCTAAACTCCCAAACTTAATTTGAGCAACGGGCATCGATGGCGACAGTCCCTCGGTCATCGTGACACCACTGCTCGGTTTTAGGGTACACGAATAACGACAGAAAGCGTTGAATACTGTCTGAGGACCTATGTATCTTGCACGGAGTTTGGCAAGGTGAGTGCGGCTGTTTCTACATGACCCCAATCTCCGGTGGCAGTGGTTTGCTTCCGTAAACTGAAAAGACTTTTTTCAACGTCACCCTCTCGACCGTGCTGGTAACATTTTGTGAATGGAGCGCACACCGAACTTAATGCTGTACCGTCGATGAACATGGGGTACGCTCGCAAGGTGAGTGCAAGTTTTCTCGAGATAATTGCTGCTTCAGCTTGTAACATTTTCTAACTGAATTTATCTTAATATTGATATTTCAAATTGTTGACAATGACTCAATTTTATTAACTACAACGCTGAGTTGAAGGCTCATTTTTGCCGCCGGGTGTGGCTGAAAATTGTCGAAAAGCTTGTTCTATTGGTTTTCCTGAATCACGATCTCCTGAGCAATACCAGAGAGCCATGAACCTATGTTGACCGTCACAATGTGACTAGATTTTTCTTATTTTAAAAATTAGTACATAATGTAGCCGGGAAGAAGCCTTCAATTTCTGTTGCTGAAAGTTGAAATATGCTCATGCATCAATTCCGAATCGTTGAATCATTGACCGACTCGCTCCGGCAAAAGGCCCATCTCGACTTTGCTGTTTTCAGTTCTCGACAAAAGACACACTCGTTGGCATGGGATCCTCAAATAAAACGTTTATAAACACCGATGCATGAGCATGTTTCTATGTTTATAAACGTGATGCATGAGCATGTTTCTATGTTTATAAACAGTGATGCATGAGCATGTCTCAACTTTAAGCAACAGAAATTGAAGGTTTCTTTCCAGCTACATTATGTACTAATTTTGAAAATAAGAAGAATCTAGTCGCATTGTGACGGTCAGCATGGGCTCATGGCTCTCTGGTATTGCACAGGAGATTGCGATTCAGGCAAAGCAACAGAACTAACTTTTTGACAATCGCTAGCCACACCTGGCGACGAAAATCAGCCTTCAACTAAGTGCTGTAGATAATAAAATTGAGTCAATGTCACCACTTCGAAATATCTATATTAAAATAAATTCAGTTCCAAAATGTTACAAGCTGAAAGCAAATATCAGGAGAAAACTTGCACACACCTTGCGAGCGCACCCCGTGTTCATCGACGGTACAGCATTAATTATGATGCCCACTCCATTCACAAAATGTTCCGAGCACAGTCGAGAGGATGGCGTTGGGGAAAAGTTTTTTTGATTTAGGGACGCAAGCCACTACTGCCGGAAATCGGGGTCATGTGGAAAGCGATGGAGCTAAAAGACACTGCAGTCGCACTCGCCTTGCCGGATTTCGTGCAAGCTACACAGGCTCTCGGACAGTATTCAATGCTTTCTGTCGTTATTCGTGCACCGTATAACTGAGCAACGGTGCCTTGATGACCGGGGGACTGTTGCCATCCAAGCCCGTGGCTCTAATTAAGTTTGGGAGTTTAAAACAGAGAACACAACACGAACGAAGTTCGGGCAATGCTTACACCGAACACCGGCAAAGCCTCTCACCTGGGGCTTTCACTGTCTTTAACGCTCCAGCAAGGGGGAAAGCGCCGGTAGCCCTTTCCCCTTTTATCTCTCGCACTCTTTTAGTAAGACAGTTTATACACGGTTCTGCTCTGCTTTAACCCCGTTAAACAAACTTCTTACCAAGCACCGGTGCACTGCGGAAAAGCAACACCAGCGGAAGCAAGCTCCACGGGTGTTGCTTCTCCGCAGTGCACCGGTGCTCTGAAAGAAGTGCGCTCAACGGTGCTGCGAGAACAAAAAGTATGCACGAAAACATCGTTCGAGTTAAGCGGCTTATGAATACATTGAAAACATAGCGGGTCAACCAAAGTTTTGAAATTTGTTTGACTTAACCAGAAGTATTAAATATCCGAGTTTGAATTATCGCAAGCCTACTGTATATACTAAGGGAGATCTGGCTCAATCCAATGTGCTTAATATCACTGAATAGTTGTGCGATTTTAATTGGCTAGTTTTATTTCTCAAGCACTTGATATGTTCGGTATTCAAATCAATGCCAATTTTTACTTTGGTTCAATTTATGAGGGGTTTATTTTATATGTCATGTTTAGTAGGAGCTAGGCTAGTTGGTAAGCACGTTGCTCACTTACTTTAACCATGCATGTCATATACAATTTGTTGCAATTGTGTTTGAATGCAAATCCTCTTCTGCTCTTTATTTCAAGCTGCTCTTACATGCACCATGAAGATACCGAGGAGGTCTTCAATTGGATGACAACTTCAAGCACAAGCATGGAGGGGCATCTAAATGGCCAGCACAAGGACAACTATAATGTAAATTTTCTCCAAAGTTAAAGCAAGGCATGCCTTCTTCCAATAAAGGTATTGTGACGAAACTTCTTAATTGGTTCGTTTGTTGAGCTGTCATCTATAGGAACAGCCGAGCTCACACAAACAAAATCCTGGCATTGAGAAGTACAGGTTGTGTGCTCTTTCTCTTTTGCAAAACATGAACTTTTTGGCTGAGGATGAAAGATTATTCAAGTTCATATATTAAATGACGGAGCTATGAACTCTCCATACCAATCTACCCCAAAAGCTTCATGTGACTTAGGCTTGCTTGAATATGGAAGCTTTTTGCACTAAATAATAAAGCACTTGACCTTTACTTCTTTTTGAACTGGACTCTCCGTAAAAACAAGGCATATAATTTTATAGACTGGCGAAATGTCTGTAGCCCACATTATGGACAGCTATCCATATGAAATGTGAAAGCTGTCCGCACTAAATAACGAAGGGACTATACCTTTCCGAATTATATAAGGCCAAAGCTACGAGTCATCCGCACCAGTCCTGCACCTCTGATACGTCAGGTGACACCCCTGGCGGATCTAGAGCTCTGCCAGGTGAGTCGCATGATGTATCGAAGGTGCAGGTGGTACGGATGGCACGAGGCTTTGGCCTTATAAGGCAGAAAGGTATAGTCCTTCGGTATTTAGTGCAAATAGCTTTCACATTTCCTACGGATAGCTGTCCGTAATGTGGGCTACAGACGTTCCGTCGTTCTACGAAATTATATGCCTTGTTTTTACGGACGGTCCAGTTTCTAGATTACGGCAAACCATACCGGCAATATTGAACCAGCAACTTTTATCCGTAAAATGGAAAACGGATAACCGTCTGTAAAGTGAGCTACGGACGTTTCGTCATTTTACGAAATTATATGCCTTGTTTTTACAGACAGTCCCGTTTTTAGATTACGGCAAACCATACCGGCAATATTGAACCAGCAACTTTTGCCCGTAAAATGGGGTGAAAATTTTTTACAGTGCAGGCCGTCTTATCGGAGCCGTATCACCTCCGGCTCGGTGTATGTGCAGTTGGGCACGTACGGACCGCCACCGCCGACTGACCGCCCGTCAGGGAGGCTATTCTCGTTGGTCCAGTTTCGGCGGCTCGTCTTTAAAATTAAAAAAAAAAAAAAAAAAAAAAAAACTTTTTTTATTGTTGGTTTTGCCACGGCGTAGTCAGGGGCTGTCTTTAAACCCGGCATTCCTTTAGCAGATGTTGCAGGAATGTCTGCTAAAGGGGGAAAAAAACTGGAATTTCGATGAGTATGTGGATGGTAGTGGCTATACCTTTTTATCGGGCGGCAACTAGTCTACAACAATTATACCCTCTGTTCAGTTTTGCTATGAAGTTCCGCCGTTATACTGTCAAATGCATCAATTTTCTGCGTAATGTTTCGCCTCGCTAAGTCTTTCCCGTCGATCTTGTTTTTTTTGTGTGTGTGTTTTTTCTTCTCTTTATTTTTATTTTTACGCTTAGGCCTGTCAAATACGATCGGGAGCTTATGCAGTTCATTTTCCGTTTCTACTACTACGCTTTCATTAGCGTTCCTCAGTTACGTCTCTCAGCAAAGTTACTTATCAGCTGTCAAAAACAACCAGTTCGGTTGTGGAAGGTCGCTATCATTTCTGCCAGCATATACGCTAGACAGTTGCGTGGACAAAGTCTAGACCACAGCAAGAGCACGGTGAACACCGCTTGTGCAACCTCCGAAACTCACCGAGGCTTCTGGACTTGATTTTTGTTCATTTTGCTCGCTTCGAGCGCGTGGACGTTGCGGTCAATGTTTTCGACGCGAAGTCACTCGAGAGCTGCGCTCAGAATGTCAACCCACGTTACCTGACCCCCCCCCCCCCCCCCCCCCCCCCCCCCCCCCCCCCCAAGTGGTCATTCGTCCATTCGCATCGCGTGACACTTGTTTTATGCGCTGAAGGCTCGTGGGTGCAATGATTTTGTTGCTCGCTTCACGTGCTCCGATCCTTTCATCGCGGCTCGGAGCTCGTGGGGCGAAAGCTCGCGCTGCAGGAACCCAGGGATCCTATAGACCGTTTTATCGTGGGTAGCGCCATTTTGAGAGCGAGAGAAAAGGGGAAAGGGCTACCGGCGCTTTCCTCCTTTCTGATTGTGTAGGAAGAGTAAAAGTCCCGGATGGAGAGGCTTGGCCGGTGTTGGGTGTCTGCTGTGCCCCAACTTCGTTCGCGCTTTCTTTTCTGTTTTGAACTCGCAAACTTAATTAGAGCCACGGGCTTCGATGGCAACGGTCCCCCCAGTCATCGGGACACCACTGCTCGGTCATAGGGTGCACGAATAACGACAGAAAGCGTCGAATTACCGCCCAAGGACCTCGTAGCTTGCATGGAATTCGGCAAGGCACGTGCGGCTGCAATGTTTGGAAGCTCCAACCGCTTTCCGCGTTACTGGAAATGATGAACCATTCATAAATTTTTGCTTGCAATAGGTCCCATATTTCAACGCAGCCGTTTTTAGTAATGAACAAGCGATACACGAAACGGGAACCTCAATTAACTTTTGTAAACACCCGGAGCTGCTACATATCGTTTTGCTGCGCAGCTTTTATCTTGCGTGTCCGTGTTCTCTTATTTCATTGTGGATGAACGACGAAGACGTTCTAGATGTGCTTATATCGAACCGCAGAAAGCGTCAAAAGCAGC